>NW_028322246.1:5217500-5405000 GCF_059928025.1 Delphinapterus leucas | reverse complement strand
TATGCCGCGACGGGCCTGATGACATAGATTTCATTGCTGAGTGATATTCCATTGTACGTACGTACCACAACTTCTTTATCCATTTTTCACATTCTGGGATATTTAACTTGTACCGTAGACGAGGTTCTTGTAAACAGAGCCGTCCGACACTTTGGGGTGGCTGTGTGTTTTTGATTTTAATTTCCCTAAGCTATAGGACCATAAGTGGAAGTGCCGTAGGCTCCGTAGCTTTGTTTTTTCGGTGTTCCGGGAAACACCATACACTTCTCCAGGGTGGCTGTTGGCAATTTACATCCCGCCCATCAGCATAACAAGGCTCCCTGTTCTCCATGGCCTGTGCTGCCTTTCTGGATTTTACACTTTTTTCAGATGGACCTTTTGACCGGGGGGCAGTGAGACTTCATTGTAGTGCAGATTTCTTTAACATGCTTGCTTGGTTGGCCAAAAAGGGCGTATGCGTTTTTTCCTGAATATATTCAGGAAAAAACGCATACGCCCTTTTTGGCCAAGAGCATCATTGTCGACGTTCTGCCTCTTTTCCTATGCTTTAAATGCAATTCCCGTGTACCCCCTGAAATACTTTTCCTGCAATTCTGCCCCACTTACAAGTCGTCTTCGCAGCCTTCCTTCAATATATTTTTGGACGATAGCTGTCATTTATAACTCTGCAGGTTTGTGAGTTACAGTGCCCCTGAGCTCATTTCTTCAACTCGCTATCTTGTGAGCTGGCCGCAAACCCACAGAATTGCCTCAGGCCCTAATCTGGTTTCGGCACGGCATGCTGAGCCTTTGGTTAATTCCTCTTCCTGGTGGGAAATGAGCGTTAAATTTGCCCGTGCAGACACCTAGAGCTAGTCTCTCATTGGTTCTCCCTATTCCTTTTCATCTTGCGCAGAAATTGCAAACTGTGCCCAACAGGAGGTTAAAGGCACTGACTCTCCAAGTGGGGAGAGTGTTCGTAAAGGGTCTGGAATGGTGAACCCGAGTAAAAGGGGACGAAAACTGAGAATCATTTGAAAACGTTTGCCAGTCACACGGTGCAGCATACTGTGGGTTTCCAATGCATGTTTTAGCTGAAGGAAGAATCCCTTAAACTTGGAGAGTTGGGACCCATGGAAACGGTACCATGCTGTATGACTTCACACGGTCTGCATATGCTCATCGAAACTCACCAATGCTATCAGCCCGAAGTGCCCAACCTTATGTCTCACTCAGCTCTGGGTGTAGATGTGGTAAATCCAGGTTGCATCACAAGCCCTGAATGAATTATTTAAGAATTGCTCTCTATTTCACTGTCCTTGGGTTTTGTTTGTGTAATTCATTTTGATAATGGGATTTATCGGATTTTCTCTGCTGCATTCATGCCGCTGTACACACGCATCATTCTCTTACGGAGACATATAAATCCATGGGTTTGAAGATTCTTACTAGTCAGGTGTATTCCTAGGCGTTGAATATGGGGTGTTTAGTCCATTTCGTTGAGCAAGGGGTAGGTCTTGACTATTACATATTTGGCTTATGGCAAGGTATCTGTGCTAATTTCTATGTCTGGTTTTATGCAGCACCCCAACTCACCTTTCCCCTTAAGCAAGCATAAGTTGGTTTTCTAAATTTGAGACCCTGTTCTGTTTTGTAATTCAGTTCATGTGTAGCCAAGTTTACATTACGTGTATTAGTGATATCTTATGATGTTTCATTTTCTGTGTGACTTATTTCACTTAGAATCATCGTACCTGAATCCACTCATTATGCCGCGACGGGCCTGATGACATAGATTTCATTGCTGAGTGATATTCCATTGTACGTACGTACCACAACTTCTTTATCCATTTTTCACATTCTGGGATATTTAACTTGTACCGTAGACGAGGTTCTTGTAAACAGAGCCGTCCGACACTTTGGGGTGGCTGTGTGTTTTTGATTTTAATTTCCCTAAGCTATAGGACCATAAGTGGAAGTGCCGTAGGCTCCGTAGCTTTGTTTTTTCGGTGTTCCGGGAAACACCATACACTTCTCCAGAGTGGCTGTTGGCAATTTACATCCCGCACATCAGCATAACAAGGCTCCCTGTTCTCCATGGCCTGTGCTGCCTTTTTGGATTTTACACTTTTTTCAGATGGCCCTTTTGACCGGGGGGCAGTGAGACTTCATTGTAGTGCAGATTTCTTTAACATGCTTGCTTGATTGGCCAAAAAGGGCGTATGCGTTTTTTCCTGAATATATTCAGGAAAAAACGCATACGCCCTTTTTGGCCAACTGCATCATTGTCAACGTTCTGCCTCTTTTCCTATGCTTTAAATGCAATTCCAGTCTACCCCCTGAAATCGTTTTCCTGCAAATCTGTCCCGCTTACAAGTCGTCTTCGCAGCCTTCCTTCAATATATTTTTGGACGATAGCTGTCATTTATAACTCTGCAGGTTTGTGAGTTACAGTGCCCCTGAGCTCCTTTCTTCAACTCGCTATCTTGTGAGCTGGCCGCAAACCCACAGGATTGCTTCAGGCCCTAATCTGGTTCCGGCACGGCATGCTGAGCCTTTGGTTAATTCCTCTTCCTGGTGGGAAATGAGCGTTAAATTTGCCCGTGCAGACACCTAGAGCTAGTCTCTCATTGGTTCTCCCTATTCCTTTTCATCTTGCGCAGAAATTGCAAACTGTGCCCAACAGGAGTTTAAAGGCACTGACTCTCCAAGTGGGGAGAGTGTTCGTAAAGGGTCTGGAATGGTGAACCCGAGTAAAAGGGGACGAAAACTGAGATGCATTTGAAAACGTTTGCCAGTCACACGGTGCACCGTACTGTGGGTTTCCCATGCATGTTTTAGCTGAAGGAAGAATCCCTTAAACTTGGAGAGTTGGGACCCATGGAATGGGTACCATGCTGTATGACTTCAAAGGGTCTGCATTTGCTCATCGAACCTCACCAATGCTATCAGCCCGAAGTGCCCAACCTTATGTCTCACTCAGCTCTGGGTGTAGATGTGGTAAATCCAGGTTGCATCACAAGCCCTGAATGAATTATTTAAGAATTGCTCTCTATTTCACTGTCCTTGGGTTTTGTTTGTGTAATTCATTTTGATAATGGGATTTATCGGATTTTCTCTGCTGCATTCATGCCGCTGTACACACGCTTCATTCTCTTACGGAGACATATAAATCCATGGGTTTGAAGATTCTTACTAGTCAGGTGTATTCCTAGGCGTTGAATATAGTGTGTTTAGCCCATTTCGTTGAGCAAGGGGTAGGTCTTGACTATTACATATTTGGCTTATGGAAAGGTATCTGTGCTAATTTCTATCTCTGGTTTTATGCAGCACCCCAACTCACCTTTCCCCTTAAGCAAGCATAAGTTGGTTTTCTAAATTTGAGACCCTGTTCTGTTTTGTAATTCAGTTCATGTGTAGCCAAGTTTACATTCCGTGTATTAGTGATATCTTATGATGTTTCATTTTCTGTGTGACTTATTTCACTTAGAATCATCGTACCTGAATCCACTCATTATGCCGCGACGGGCCTGATGACATAGATTTCATTGCTGTGTGATATTCCATTGTACGTACGTACCACAACTTCTTTATCCATTTTTCACATTCTGGGATATTTAACTTGTACCGTAGACGAGGTTCTTGTGAACAGAGCCGCCCGAGACTTTTGGGTGGCTGTGTGTTTTTGATTTTAATTTTCCTAAGCTATAGGACCATAAGGGGAAGTGCCATAGGCTCCGTTGCTTTGTTTTTTAGATGTTCCGGGAAACACCATACATTTTTCCAGACTGGCTGTTGGCAATTTACATCCCGCCCATCAGCATAACAAGGCTCTCTGTTCTCCATGGCCTGTGCTGCCTTTCTGGATTTTACAATTTTTTCAGATGGCCCTTTTGACCGGGGGGCAGTGAGACTTCATTGTAGTGCAGATTTCTTTAACATGCTTGCTTGGTTGGCCAAAAAGGGCGTTTGCGTTTTTTCCTTAATATGTTCAGGAAAAAACGCATACGCCCTTTTTGGCCAACTGCATCATTGTCGACGTTCTGCCTCTTTTCCTATGCTTTAAATGCAATTCCAGTCTACCCCCTGAAATCGTTTTCCTGCAATTCTGCCCCGCTTTCAAGTCCTCTTCGCAGCCTTCCTTCAATATATTTTTGGACGATAGCTGTCATTTATAACTCTGCAGGTTTCTGAATTACAGTGACCCTGAGCTCCTTTCTTCAAATTACTTTCATTTGAGCTGGCCGAAAAGCCACAGGATTGCTTCAGGCCCTAATCTTGTTCCGGCAGGGCATGCTGAGCCTTTGGTTAATTCCTCTTCCTGGTGGGAAATGAGCGTTAAATTTGCCCGTGCAGACACCTACAGGTAGTCTTTCATTGGCTCTCCCTCTTCCTGTTCATCTTGCGCAGAAATTGCACACTGTGCCAAACAGGAGGTTAAAGGCACTGACTCTCCAAGTGGGGAGAGTGTTCGTAAAGAGTCTGGAATGGTGAACCCGAGTAAAAGGGGACGAAAACTGAGATGTATTTGAAAACTTTTGCCAGTCACACGGTGCACCATACTGTGGGTTTCCCATGCATGTTTTAGCTGAAGGAAGAATCCCTTAAACTTGGAGAGTTGGGACCCATGGAATGGGTACTATGCTGTATGACTTCAAAGGGTCTGCATTTGCTCATCGAACCTCACCAATGCTATCAGCCCGAAGTGCACAACCTTATGTCTCACTCAGCTCTGGGTGTAGATGTGGTAAATCCAGGTTGCATCACAAGCCCTGAATGAATTATTTAAGAATTGCTCTCTATTTCACTGTCCTTGGGTTTTGTTTGCGTAATTCATTTTGATAATGGGATTTATCGGATTTTCTCTGCTGCATTCATGCCGCTGTACACACGCTTCATTCTCTTACGGAGACATATAAATCCATGGGTTTGAAGATTCTTACTAGTCAGGTGTATTCCTAGGCGTTGAATATGGGGTGTTTAGTCCATTTCGTTGAGCAAGGGGTAGGACTTGACTATTACATATTTGGCTTATGGAAAGGTATCTGTGCTAATTTCAATCTCTGGTTTTATGCAGCACCCCAACTCACCTTTCCCCTTAAGCAAGCATAAGTTGGTTTTCTAAATTTGAGACCCTGTTCTGTTTTGTAATTCAGTTCATGTGTAGCCAAGTTTACATTCCGTGTAGTAGTGATATCTTATGATGTTTCATTTTCTGTGTGACTTATTTCACTTAGAATCATCGTACCTGAATCCACTCATTATGCCGCGACGGGCCTGATGACATAGATTTCATTGCTGAGTGATATTCCATTGTACGTACGTACCAGAACTTCTTTATCCATTTTTCACATTCTGCGATATTTAACTCGTACCGTAGACGAGGTTCTTGTAAACAGAGCCGTCCGACACTTTGGGGTGGCTGTGTGTTTTTGATTTTAATTTCGCTAAGCTATAGGACCATAAGTGGAAGTGCCGTAGGCTCCGTAGCTTTGTTTTTTCGGTGTTCCGGGAAACACCGTACACTTCTCCAGGGTGGCTGTTGGCAATTTACATCCCGCCCATCAGCATAATAAGGCTCCCTGTTCTCCATGGCCTGTGCTGCCTTTCTGGATTTTACACTTTTTTCAGATGGCCCTTTTGACCGGGGGGCAGTGAGACTTCATTGTAGTGCAGATTTCTTTAACATGCTTGCTTGGTTGGCCAAAAAGGGCGTATGCGTTTTTTCCTGAATATATTCAGGAAAAAACGCATACGCCCTTTTTGGCCAAGAGCATCATTGTCGACGTTCTGCCTCTTTTCCTATGCTTTAAATGCAATTCCCGTCTACCCCCTGAAATCGTTCTCCTGCAATTCTGCCCCACTTACAAGTCGTCTTCGCAGCCTTCCTTCAATATATTTTTGGACGATAGCTGTCATTTATAACTCTGCAGGTTTGTGAGTTACAGTGCCCCTGAGCTCATTTCTTCAACTCGCTATCTTGTGAGCTGGCCGCAAACCCACAGGATTGCCTCAGGCCCTAATCTGGTTCCGGCACGGCATGCTGAGCCTTTCGTTAATTCCTCTTCCTGGTGGGAAATGAGCGTTAAATTTGCCCGTGCAGACACCTAGAGCTAGTCTCTCATTCGTTCTCCCTATTCCTTTTCATCTTGCGCAGAAATTGCAAACTGTGCCCAACAGGAGGTTAAAGGCACTGACTATCCAAGTGGGGAGAGTGTTCGTAAAGGATCTGGAATGGTGAACCCGAGTAAAAGGGGACGAAAACTGAGATGCATTTGAAAACGTTTGCCAGTCACACGGTGCACCATACTTTGGGTTTCCCATGCATGTTTTAGCTGAAGGAAGAATCCCTTAAACTTGGAGAGTTGGGACCCATGGAATGGGTACCATGCTGTATGACTTCAAAGGGTCTGCATTTGCTCATCGAACCTCACCAATGCTATCAGCCCGAAGTGCCCAACCTTATGTCTCACTCAGCTCTGGGTGTACATGTGGTAAATCCAGGTTGCATCACAAGCCCTGAATGAATTATTTAAGAATTGCTCTCTATTTCACTCTCCTTGGGTTTTGTTTGTGTAATTCATTTTGATAATGGGATTTATCGGATTTTCTCTGCTGCATTCATGCCGCTGTACACACGCTTCATTCTCTTACGGAGACATATAAATCCATGGGTTTGAAGATTCTTACTAGTCAGGTGTATTCCTAGGCGTTGAATATGGGGTGTTTAGTCCATTTCGTTGAGCAAGGGGTAGGACTTGACTATTACATATTTGGCTTATGGAAAGGTATCTGTGCTAATTTCTATCTCTGGTTTTATGCAGCACCCCAACTCACCTTTCCCCTTAAGCAAGCATAAGTTGGTTTTCTAAATTTGAGACCCTGTTCTGTTTTGTAATTCAGTTCATGTGTAGCCAAATTTACATTCCGTGTAGTAGTGATATCTTATGATGTTTCATTTTCTGTGTGACTTATTTCACTTAGAATCATCGTACCTGAATCCACTCATTATGCCGCGACGGGCCTGATGACATAGATTTCATTGCTGAGTGATATTCCATTGTACGTACGTACCACAACTTCTTTATCCATTTTTCACATTCTGGGATATTTAACTTGTACCGTAGACGAGGTTCTTGTAAACAGAGCCGTCCGACACTTTGGGGTGGCTGTGTGTTTTTGATTTTAATTTCCCTAAGCTATAGGACCATAAGTGGAAGTGCCGTAGGCTCCATAGCTTTGTTTTTTCGGTGTTCCCGGAAACACCATACACTTCTCCAGGGTGGCTGTTGGCAATTTACATCCCGCCCATCAGCATAACAAGGCTCCCTGTTCTCCATGGCCTGTGCTGCCTTTCTGGATTTTACACTTTTTTCAGATGGCCCTTTTGACCGGGGGGCAGTGAGACTTCATTGTAGTGCAGATTTCTTTAACATGCTTGATTGGTTGGCCAAAAAGGGCGTATGCGTTTTTTCCTGAATATATTCAGGAGAAAACGCATACGCCCGTTTTGGCCAAGAGCATCATTGTCGACTTTCTGCCTCTTTTCCTATGCTTTAAATGCAATTCCCGTCTACCCCCTGAAATCGTTTTCCTGCGATTCTGCCCCACTTACAAGTCGTCTTCGCAGCCTTCCTTCAATATATTTTTGGACGATAGCTGTCATTTATAACTCTGCAGGTTTGTGAGTTACAGTGCCCCTGAGCTCCTTTCTTCAACTCGCTATCTTGTGAGCTGGCCGCAAACCCACAGGATTGCCTCAGGCCCTAATCTGGTTCCGGCACGGCATGCTGAGCCTTTCGTTAATTCCTCTTCCTGGTGGGAAATGAGCGTTAAATTTGCCCGTGCCGAAACCTAGAGCTAGTCTCTCATTCGTTCTCCCTATTCCTTTACATCTTGCGCAGAAATTGCAAACTGTGCCCAACAGGAGGTTAAAGGCACTGACTCTCCAAGTGGGGAGAGTGTTCGTAAAGGTTCTGGAATGGTGAACCCGAGTAAAAGGGGAGGAAACCTGAGAATCATTTGAAAACGTTTCCCAGTCACACGGTGCACCGTACTGTGGGTTTCCCATGCATGTTTTAGCTGAAGGAAGAATCCCTTAAACTTGGAGAGTTGGGACCCATGGAATGGGTACCATGCTGTATGACTTCAAAGGGTCTGCATTTGCTCATCGAACCTCACCAATGCTATCAGCCCGAAGTGCCCAACCTTATGTCTCACTCAGCTCTGGATGTAGATGTGGTAAATCCAGGTTGCATCACAAGCCCTGAATGAATTATTTAAGAATTGCTCTCTATCTCACTGTCCTTGGGTTTTGTTTGTGTAATTCATTTTGATAATGGGATTTATCGGATTGTCTCTGCTGCATTCATGCCGCTGTACACACGCTTCATTCTCTTACGGAGACATATAAATCCATGGGTTTGAAGATTCTTACTAGTCAGGTGTATTCCTAGGCGTTGAATATGGGGTGTTTAGTCCATTTCGTTGAGCAAGGGGTAGGTCATGACTATTACATATTTGGCTTATGGAAAGGTTTCTGTGCTAATTTCTATCTCTGGTTTTATGCAGTACCCCAACTCACCTTTCCCCTTAAGCAAGCATAAGTTGGTTTTCTAAATTTGAGACCCTGTTCTGTTTTGTAATTCAGTTCATGTGTAGCCAAGTTTACATTCCGTGTAGTAGTGATATCTTATGATGTTTCATTTTCTGTGTGACTTATTTCCCTTAGAATCATCGTACCTGAATCCACTCATTATGCCGCGACGGGCCTGATGACATAGATTTCATTGCTGAGTGATATTCCATTGTACGTACGTACCACAACTTCTTTATCCATTTTTCACATTCTGGGATATTTAACTTGTACCGTAGACGAGGTTCTTGTAAACAGAGCCGTCCGACACTTTGGGGTGGCTGTGTGTTTTTGATTTTAATTTCCCTAAGCTATAGGACCATAAGTGGAAGTGCCGTAGGCTCCATAGCTTTGTTTTTTCGGTGTTCCCGGAAACACCATACACTTCTCCAGGGTGGCTGTTGGCAATTTACATCCCGCCCATCAGCATAACAAGGCTCCCTGTTCTCCATGGCCTGTGCTGCCTTTCTGGATTTTACACTTTTTTCAGATGGCCCTTTTGACCGGGGGGCAGTGAGACTTCATTGTAGTGCAGATTTCTTTAACATGCTTGATTGGTTGGCCAAAAAGGGCGTATGCGTTTTTTCCTGAATATATTCAGGAGAAAACGCATACGCCCGTTTTGGCCAAGAGCATCATTGTCGACTTTCTGCCTCTTTTCCTATGCTTTAAATGCAATTCCCGTCTACCCCCTGAAATCGTTTTCCTGCGATTCTGCCCCACTTACAAGTCGTCTTCGCAGCCTTCCTTCAATATATTTTTGGACGATAGCTGTCATTTATAACTCTGCAGGTTTGTGAGTTACAGTGCCCCTGAGCTCCTTTCTTCAACTCGCTATCTTGTGAGCTGGCCGCAAACCCACAGGATTGCCTCAGGCCCTAATCTGGTTCCGGCACGGCATGCTGAGCCTTTCGTTAATTCCTCTTCCTGGTGGGAAATGAGCGTTAAATTTGCCCGTGCCGAAACCTAGAGCTAGTCTCTCATTCGTTCTCCCTATTCCTTTACATCTTGCGCAGAAATTGCAAACTGTGCCCAACAGGAGGTTAAAGGCACTGACTCTCCAAGTGGGGAGAGTGTTCGTAAAGGTTCTGGAATGGTGAACCCGAGTAAAAGGGGAGGAAACCTGAGAATCATTTGAAAACGTTTCCCAGTCACACGGTGCACCGTACTGTGGGTTTCCCATGCATGTTTTAGCTGAAGGAAGAATCCCTTAAACTTGGAGAGTTGGGACCCATGGAATGGGTACCATGCTGTATGACTTCAAAGGGTCTGCATTTGCTCATCGAACCTCACCAATGCTATCAGCCCGAAGTGCCCAACCTTATGTCTCACTCAGCTCTGGATGTAGATGTGGTAAATCCAGGTTGCATCACAAGCCCTGAATGAATTATTTAAGAATTGCTCTCTATCTCACTGTCCTTGGGTTTTGTTTGTGTAATTCATTTTGATAATGGGATTTATCGGATTGTCTCTGCTGCATTCATGCCGCTGTACACACGCTTCATTCTCTTACGGAGACATATAAATCCATGGGTTTGAAGATTCTTACTAGTCAGGTGTATTCCTAGGCGTTGAATATGGGGTGTTTAGTCCATTTCGTTGAGCAAGGGGTAGGTCATGACTATTACATATTTGGCTTATGGAAAGGTTTCTGTGCTAATTTCTATCTCTGGTTTTATGCAGCACCCCAACTCACCTTTCCCCTTAAGCAAGCATAAGTTGGTTTTCTAAATTTGAGACCCTGTTCTGTTTTGTAATTCAGTTCATGTGTAGCCAAGTTTACATTCCGTGTAGTAGTGATATCTTATGATGTTTCATTTTCTGTGTGACTTATTTCCCTTAGAATCATCGTACCTGAATCCACTCATTATGCCGCGACGGGCCTGATGACATAGATTTCATTGCTGTGTGATATTCCATTGTTCGTACGTACCACAACTTCTTTATCCATTTTTCACATTCTGGGATATTTAACTTGTACCGTAGACGAGGTTCTTGTAAACAGAGCCGTCCGACACTTTGGGGTGGCTGTGTGTTTTTGATTTTAATTTCCCTAAGCTATAGGACCTTAAGTGGAAGTGCCGTAGGCTCCGTACCTTTGTTTTTTCGGTGTTCCGGGAAACACCATACACTTCTCCAGAGTGGCTGTTGGCAATTTACATCCCGCCCATCAACATAACAAGGCTCCCGGTTCTCCATGGCCTGTGCTGCCTTTCTGGATTTTACACTTTTTTCAGATGGCCCTTTTGACCGGGGGGCAGTGAGACTTCATTGTAGTGCAGATTTCTTTAACATGCTTGCTTGGTTGGCCAAAAAGGGCGTATGCGTTTTTTCCTGAATATCAGGAAAAAACGCATACGCCCTTTTTGGCCAAGAGCATCATTGTCGACGTTCTGCCTCTTTTCCTATGCTTTAAATGCAATTCCCGTCTACCCCCTGAAATCGTTTTCCTGCAAATGTGTCCCGCTTACAAGTCGTCTTCGCAGCCTTCCTTCAATATATTTTTGGACGATAGCTGTCATTTATAACTCTGCAGGTTTGTGAGTTACAGTGCCCCTGAGCTCCTTTCTTCAACTCGCTATCTTGTGAGCTGGCGGCAAACCCACAGGATTGCTTCAGGCCATAATCTGGTTCCGGCACGGCATGCTGAGCCTTTGGTTAATTCCTCTTCCTGGTGGGAAATGAGCGTTAAATTTGCCCGTGCAGACACCTAGAGCTAGTCTCTCATTCGTTCTCCCTATTCCTTTTCATCTTGCGCAGAAATTGCAAACTGTGCCCAACAGGAGGTTAAAGGCACTGACTCTTCAAGTGGGGAGAGTGTTCGTAAAGGGTCTGGAATGGTGAACCCGAGTAAAAGGGGACGAAAACTGAGATGCATTTGAAAACGTTTGCCAGTCACACGGTGCACCATACTGTGGGTTTCCCATGCATGTTTTAGCTGAAGGAAGAATCCCTTAAACTTGGAGAGTTGGGACCCATGGAATGGGTACCATGCTGTATGACTTCAAAGGGTCTGCATTTGCTCATCGAACCTCACCAATGCTATCAGCCCGAAGTGCCCAACCTTATGTCTCACTCAGCTCTGGGTGTAGATGTGGTAAATCCGGGTTGCATCAGAAGCCCTGAATGAATTATTTAAGAATTGCTCTCTATTTCACTGTCCTTGGGTTTTGTTTGTGTAATTCATTTTGATAATGGGATTTATCGGATTTTCTCTGCTGCA
The DNA here is from genome assembly GCF_059928025.1 of Delphinapterus leucas. Lineage (NCBI taxonomy): Eukaryota > Metazoa > Chordata > Mammalia > Artiodactyla > Monodontidae > Delphinapterus > Delphinapterus leucas. The sequence goes on along the minus strand of NW_028322246.1, from coordinate 5,393,163 downwards.
TTCATGCCGCTGTACACACGCTTCATTCTCTTACGGAGACATAAATCCATGGCTTTGAAGATTCTTACTAGTCAGGTGTATTCCTAGGCGTTGAATATGGGGTGTTTAGTCCATTTCGCTGAGCAAGGGGTAGGTCTTGACTATTACATATTTGGCTTATGGAAAGGTATCTGTGCTAATTTCTATCTCTGGTTTTATGCAGCACCCCAACTCACCTTTCCCCTTAAGCAAGCATAAGTTGGTTTTCGAAATTTGAGACCCTGTTCTGTTTTGTAATTCAGTTCATGTGTAGCCAAGTTTACATTCCGTGTATTAGTGATATCTTATGATGTTTCATTTTCTGTGTGACTTATTTCACTTAGAATCATCGTACATGAATCCACTCATTATGCCGCGACGGGCCTGATGACATAGATTTCATTGCTGAGTGATATTCCATTGTACGTACGTACCACAACTTCTTTATCCATTTTTCACATTCTGGGATATTTAACTTGTACCGTAGACGAGGTTCTTGTAAACAGAGCCGTCCGACACTTTGGGGTGGCTGTGTGTTTTTGATTTTAATTTCCCTAAGCTATAGGACCATAAGTGGAAGTGCAGTAGGCTCCGTAGCTTTGTTTTTTCGGTGTTCCGGTAAACACCATACACTTCTCCAGAGTGGCTGTTGGCAATTTACATCCCGCCCGTCAGCATAACAAGGCTCCCTGTTCTCCATGGCCTGTGCTGCCTTTCTGGATTTTACACTTTTTTCAGATGGCCCTTTTGACCGGGGGGCAGTGAGACTTCATTGTAGTGCAGATTCCTTTAACATGCTTGCTTGGTTGGCCAAAAAGGGCGTATGCGTTTTTTCCTGAATATATTCAGGAAAAAACGCATACGCCCTTTTTGGCCAAGAGCATCATTGTCGACGTTCTGCCTCTTTTCCTATGCTTTAAATGCAATTCCCTTCTACCCCCTGAAATCGTTTTCCTGCAATTCGGCCCCACTTACAAGTCGTCTTCGCAGCCTTCCTTCAATATATTTTTGGACGATAGCTGTCATTTATAACTCTGCAGATTTGTGAGTTACAGTACCCCTGAGCTCATTTCTTCAACTCGCTATCTTGTGAGCTGGCCGCAAACCCACAGGATTGCCTCAGGCCCTAATCTGTTTCCGGCACGGCATGCTGAGCCTTTGGTTAATTCTTCTTCTTGGTGGGAAATGAGCGTTAAATTTGCCCGTGCAGACACCTAGAGCTAGTCTCTCATTGGTTCTCCCTCTTCCTTTTCATCTTGCGCAGAAATTGCAAACTGTGCCCAACAGGAGATTAAAGGCACTGACTCTCCAAGTGGGGAGAGTGTTCGTAAAGGGTCTGGAATGGTGAACCCGAGTAAAAGGGGACGAAAACTGAGATGCATTTGAAAACGTTTGCCAGTCACACGGTGCACCATACTGTGGGTTTCCCATGCATGTTTTAGCTGAAGGAAGAATCCCTTAAACTTGGAGAGTTGGGACCCATGGAAAGGGTACCATGCTGTATGACTTCAAAGGGTCTGCATTTGCTCATCGAACCTCACCAATGCTATCAGCCCGAAGTGCCCAACCTGATGTCTCACTCAGCTCTGGGTGTAGATGTGGTAAATCCAGGTTGCATCACAAGCCCTGAATGAATTATTTAAGAATTGCTCTCTATTTCACTGTCCTTGGGGTTTGTTTGTGTAATTCATTTTGATAATGGGATTTATCGGATTTTCTCTGCTGCATTCATGCCGCCGTACACACGCTTCATTCTCTTACGGAGACCTATAAATCCATGGGTTTGAAGATTCTTACTAGTCAGGTGTATTCCTAGGCGTTGAATATGGGGTGTTTAGTCCATTTCGTTGAGCAAGGGGTAGGTCTTGACTATTACATATTTGGCTTATGGAAAGGTATCTGTGCTAATTTCTATCTCTGGTTTTATGCAGCTCCCCAACTCACCTTTCCCCTTAAGCAAGCATAAGTTGGTTTTCGAAATTTGAGACCCTGTTCTGTTTTGTAATTCAGTTCGTGTGTAGCCAAGTTTACATTCCGTGTATTAGTGATATCTTATGATGTTTCATTTTCTGTGTGACTTATTTCACTTAGAATCATCGTACCTGAATCCACTCATTATGCCGCGATGGGCCTGATGACATAGATTTCATTGCTGAGTGATATTACATTGTACGTACGTACCACAACTTCTTTATCCATTTTTCACATTCTGGAATATTTAACTTGTACCGTAGACGAGGTTCTTGTAAACAGAGCCGTCCGACACTTTGGGGTGGCTGTGTGTTTTTGATTTTAATTTCCCTAAGCTATAGGACCATAAATAGAAGTGCCGTAGGCTCCGTAGCTTTGTTTTTTCGGTGTTCCGGGAAACACCATACACTTCTCCAGAGTGGCTGTTGGCAATTTACATCCCGCCCATCAGCATAACAAGGCTCCCTGTTCTCCATGGCCTGTGCTGCCTTTCTGGATTTTACACTTTTCTCAGATGGCCCTTTTGACCGGGGGGCAGTGAGACTTCATTGTAGTGCAGATTTCTTTAACATGCTTGCTTGGTTGGCCAAAAAGGGCGTGTGCGTTTTTTCCTGAATATATTCAGGAAAAAACGCATACACCCTTTATGGCCAAGAGCATCATTGTCGACGTTCTGCCTCTTTTCCTATGCTTTAAATGCAATTCCCGTCTACCCCCTGAAATCGTTTTCCTGCAAATCTGTCCCGCTTACAAGTCGTCTTCGCAGCCTTCCTTCAATATATTTTTGGACGATAGCTGTCATTTATAACTCTGCAGGTTTGTGAGTTACAGTGCACCTGAGCTCCTTTCTTCAACTCGCTATCTTGTGAGCTGGCGGCTAACCCATAGGAGTGCTTCAGGCCCTAATCCTGTTCCGGCAAGGCATGCTGAGCCTTTGGTTAATTCCTCTTCCTGGTGGGAAATGAGCGTTAAATTTGCCCGTGCAGACACCTAGAGCTAGTCTCTCATTCGTTCTCCCTATTCCTTTTCATCTTGCGCAGAAATTGCAAACTGTGCCCAACAGGAGGTTAAAGGCACTGACTCTCCAAGTGGGGAGAGTGTTCGTAAAGGGTCTGGAATGGTGAACCCGAGTAAAAGGGGACGAAAACTGAGATGCATTTGAAAATGTTTGCCAGTCACACGGTGCACCATACTGTGGGTTTCCCATGCATGTTTTAGCTGAAGGAAGAATCCCTTAAACTTGGAGAGTTGGGACCCATGGAATGGGTACCATGCTGTATGACTTCAAAGGGTCTGCATTTGCTCATCGAACCTCACCAATGCTATCAGCCCGAAGTGCCCAACCTGATGTCTCACTCAGCTCTGGGTGTAGATGTGGTAAATCCAGGTTGCATCACAAGCCCTGAATGAATTATTTAAGAATTGCTCTCTATTTCACTGTCCTTGGGTTTTGTTTGTGTAATTCATTTTGATAATGGGATTTATCGGATTTTCTCTGCTGCATTCATGCCGCTGTACACACGCTTCATTCTCTTACGGAGACATATAAATCCATGGGTTTGAAGATTCTTACTAGTCAGGTGTATTCCTAGGCGTTGAATATGGGGTGTTTAGTCCATTTCGCTGAGCAAGGGGTAGGTCTTGACTATTACATATTTGGCTTATGGAAAGGTATCTGTGCTAATTTCTATCTCTGGTTTTATGCAGCGCCCCAACTCACCTTTCCCCTTAAGCAAGCATAAGTTGGTTTTCGAAATTTGAGACCCTGTTCTGTTTTGTAATTCAGTTCATGTGTAGCCAAGTTTACATTCCGTGTATTAGTGATATCTTATGATGTTTCATTTTCTGTGTGACTTATTTCACTTAGAATCATCGTACCTGAATCCACTCATTATGCCGCGACGGGCCTGATGACATAGATTTCATTGCTGAGTGATATTCCATTGTACGTACGTACCACAACTTCTTTATCCATTTTTCACATTCTGGGATATTTAACTTGTACCGTAGACGAAGTTCTTGTAAACAGAGCCGTCCGACACTTTGGGGTGGCTGTGTGTTTTTGATTTTAATTTCCCTAAGCTATAGGACCATAAGTGGAAGTGCCGTAGGCTCCATAGCTTTGTTTTTTCGGTGTTCCGGGAAACACCATACACTTCTCCAGAGTGGCTGTTGGCAATTTACATCCCGCCCATCAGCATAACAAGCCTCCCTGTTCTCCATGGCCTGTGCTGCCTTTCTGGATTTTACACTTTTTTCAGATGGCCCTTTTGACCGGGGGGCAGTGAGACTTCATTGTAGTGCAGATTTCTTTAACATGCTTGCTTGGTTGGCCAAAAAGGGCGTATGCGTTTTTTCCTGAATATATTCAGGAAAAAACGCATACGCCCTTTTTGGCCAAGAGCATCATTGTCGACGTTCTGCCTCTTTTCCTATGCTTTAAATGCAATTCCCGTCTACCCCCTGAAATCGTTTTCCTGCAAATCTGTCCCGCTTACAAGTCGTCTTCGCAGCCTTCCTTCAATATATTTTTGGACGATAGCTGTCATTTATAACTCTGCAGGTTTGTGAGTTACAGGGCCCCTGAGCTCCTTTCTTCAACTCGCTATCTTGTGAGCTGGCCGCAAACCCACAGGATTGCCTCAGGCCCTAATCTGGTTCCGGCACGGCATGCTGAGCCTTTGGTTAATTCCTCTTCCTGGTGGGAAATGAGCATTAAATTTGCCCGTGCAGACACCTAGAGCTAGTCTCTCATTCGTTCTCCCTATTCCTTTTCATCTTGCGCAGAAATTGCAAACTGTGCCCAACAGGAGGTTAAAGGCACTGACTCTCCAAGTGGGGAGAGTGTTCGTAAAGGGTCTGGAATGGTGAACCCGAGTAAAAGGGGACGAAAACTGAGATGCATTTGAAAACGTTTGCCAGTCACACGGTGCACCATACTGTGGGTTTCCCATGCATGTTTTAGCTGAAGGAAGAATCCCTTAAACTTGGAGAGTTGGGACCCATGGAATGGGTACCATGCTGTATGACTTCAAAGGGTCTGCATTTGCTCATCGAACCTCACCAATGCTATCAGCCCGAAGTCCCCAACCTTATGTCTCACTCAGCTCTGGGTGTAGATGTGGTAAATCCAGGTTGCATCACAAGCCCTGAATGAATTATTTAAGAATTGCTCTCTATTTCACTGTCCTTGGGTTTTGTTTGTGTAATTCATTTTGTTAATGGGATTTATCGGATTTTCTATGCTGCATTCATGCCGCTGTACACACGCTTCATTCTCTTACGGAGACATATAAATCCATGGGTTTGAAGATTCTTACTAGTCAGGTGTATTCCTAGGCGTTGAATATGGGGTGTTTAGTCCATTTCGTTGAGCAAGGGGTAGGTCTTGACTATTACATATTTGGCTTATGAAAAGGTATCTGTGCTAATTTCTATCTCTGGTTTTATGCAGCACCCCAACTCACCTTTCCCCTTAAGCAAGCATAAGTTGGTTTTCTAAATTTGAGACCCTGTTCTGTTTTGTAATTCAGTTCATGTGTAGCCAAGTTTACATTCCGTGTAGTAGTGATATCTTATGATGTTTCATTTTCTGTGTGACTTATTTCACTTAGAATCATCGTACCTGAATCCACTCATTATGCCGCGACGGGCCTGATGACATAGATTTCATTGCTGGGTGATATTCCATTGTACGTACGTACCACAAATTCTTTATCCATTTTTCACATTCTGGGATATTTAACTTGTACCGTAGACGAGGTTCTTGTAAACAGAGCCGTCCGACACTTTGGGGTGGCTGTGTGTTTTTGATTTTAATTTCCCTAAGCTATAGGACCATAAGTGGAAGTGCCATAGGCTCCGTAGCTTTGTTTTTTCGGTGTTCCGGGAAACGCCATACACTTCTCCAGAGTGGCTGTTGGCAATTTACATCCCGCCCATCAGCATAACAAGGCTCGCTGTTCTCCATGGCCTGTGCTGCCTTTCTGGATTTTACACTTTTTTCAGATGGCCCTTTTGACAGGGGGGCAGTGATACTTCATTGTAGTGCAGATTTCTTTAACATGCTTGCTTGGTTGGCCAAAAAGGGCGTATGCGTTTTTTCCTGAATATATTCAGGAAAAAACGCATACGCCCTTTTTGGCCAAGAGCATCATTGTCGACGTTCTGCCTCTTTTCCTATGCTTTAAAAGCAATTCCCGTCTACCCCCTGAAATCGTTTTCCTGCAATTCGGCCCCACTTACAAGTCGTCTTCGCAGCCTTCCTTCAATATATTTTTGGACGATAGCTGTCATTTATAACTCTGCAGGTTTGTGAGTTACAGTGCCCCTGAGCTCATTTCTTCAACTCGCTATCTTGTGAGCTGGCCGCAAACCCACAGTATTGCCTCAGGCCCTAATCTGGTTCCGGCACGGCATGCTGAGCCTTTGGTTAATTCTTCTTCCTGGTGGGAAATGAGCGTTAAATTTGCCCGTGCAGACACCTAGAGCTAGTCTCTCATTGGTTCTCCATATTCCTTTTCATCTTGCGCAGAAATTGCAAACTGTGCCCAACAGGAGATTAAAGGCACTGACTCTCCAAGTGGGGAGAGTGTTCGTAAAGGGTCTGGAATGGTGAACCCGAGTAAAAGGGGACGAAAACTGAGATGCATTTGAAAACGTTTGCCAGTCACACGGTGCACCATACTGTGGGTTTCCCATGCATGTTTTAGCTGAAGGAAGAATCCCTTAAACTTGGAGAGTTGGGACCCATGGAAAGGGTACCATGCTGTATGACTTCAAAGGGTCTGCATTTGCTCATCGAACCTCACCAATTCTATCAGCACGAAGTGCCCAACCTTAAGTCTCACTCAGCTCTGGGTGTAGATGTGGTAAATCCAGGTTGCATCACAAGCCCTGAATGAATTATTTAAGAATTGCTCTCTATTTCACTGTCCTTGGGTTTTGTTTGTGTAATTCATTTTGATAATGGGATTTATCGGATTTTCTCTGCTGCATTCATGCCGCTGTACGCACGCTTCATTCTCTTACGGAGACATATAAATCCATGGGTTTGAAGATTCTTACTAGTCAGGTGTATTCCTAGGCGTTGAATATGGGGTGTTTAGTCCATTTCTTTGAGCAAGGGGTAGGTCTTGACTATTACATATTTGGCTTATGGAAAGGTATCTGTGCTAATTTCTATCTCTGGTTTTATGCAGCACCCCAACTCACCTTTCCCCTTAAGCAAGCATAAGTTGGTTTTCTAAATTTGAGACCCTGTTCTGTTTTGCAATTCAGTTCATGTGTAGCCAAGTTTACATTCCGTGTATTAGTGATATCTTATGATGTTTCATTTTCTGTGTGACTTATTTCACTTAGAATCATCATACATGAATCCACTCCTTATGCCGCGACGGGCCTGATGACATAGATTTCATTGCTGAGTGATATTCCATTGTACGTACGTACCACAACTTCTTTATCCATTTTTCACATTCTGGGATATTTAACTTGTACCGTAGACGAGGTTCTTGTAAACAGAGCCGTCCGACACTTTGGGGTGGCTGTGTGTTTTTGATTTTAATTTCCCTAAGCTATAGGACCATAAGTGGAAGTGCAGTAGGCTCCGTAGCTTTGTTTTTTCGGTGTTCCGGGAAACACCATACACTTCTCCAGAGTGGCTGTTGGCAATTTACATCCCGCCCATCAGCATAACAAGGCTCCCTGTTCTCCATGGCCTGTGCTGCCTTTCTGGATTTTACACTTTTTTCAGATGGCCCTTTTGACCGGGGGGCAGTGAGACTTCATTGTAGTGCAGATTTCTTTAACATGCTTGCTTGGTTGGCCAAAAAGGGCGTATGCGTTTTTTCCTGAATATATTCAGGAAAAAACGCATACGCCCTTTTTGGCCAAGAGCATCATTGTCGACGTTCTGCCTCTTTTCCTATGCTTTAAATGCAATTCCCGTCTACCCCCTGAAATCGTTTTCCTGCAAATCTGTCCCGCTTACAAGTCGTCTTCGCAGCCTTCCTTCAATATATTTTTGGACGATAGCTGTCATTTATAACTCTGCAGGTTTGTGAGTTACAGGGCCCCTGAGCTCCTTTCTTCAACTCGCTATCTTGTGAGCTGGCCGCAAACCCACAGGATTGCCTCAGGCCCTAATCTGGTTCCGGCACGGCATGCTGAGCCTTTGGTTAATTCCTCTTCCTGGTGGGAAATGAGCATTAAATTTGCCCGTGCAGACACCTAGAGCTAGTCTCTCATTCGTTCTCCCTATTCCTTTTCATCTTGCGCAGAAATTGCAAACTGTGCCCAACAGGAGGTTAAAGGCACTGACTCTCCAAGTGGGGAGAGTGTTCGTAAAGGGTCTGGAATGGTGAACCCGAGTAAAAGGGGACGAAAACTGAGATGCATTTGAAAACGTTTGCCAGTCACACGGTGCACCATACTGTGGGTTTCCCATGCATGTTTTAGCTGAAGGAAGAATCCCTTAAACTTGGAGAGTTGGGACCCATGGAATGGGTACCATGCTGTATGACTTCAAAGGGTCTGCATTTGCTCATCGAACCTCACCAATGCTATCAGCCCGAAGTCCCCAACCTTATGTCTCACTCAGCTCTGGGTGTAGATGTGGTAAATCCAGGTTGCATCACAAGCCCTGAATGAATTATTTAAGAATTGCTCTCTATTTCACTGTCCTTGGGTTTTGTTTGTGTAATTCATTTTGTTAATGGGATTTATCGGATTTTCTATGCTGCATTCATGCCGCTGTACACACGCTTCATTCTCTTACGGAGACATATAAATCCATGGGTTTGAAGATTCTTACTAGTCAGGTGTATTCCTAGGCGTTGAATATGGGGTGTTTAGTCCATTTCGTTGAGCAAGGGGTAGGTCTTGACTATTACATATTTGGCTTATGGAAAGGTATCTGTGCTAATTTCTATCTCTGGTTTTATGCAGCACCCCAACTCACCTTTCCCCTTAAGCAAGCATAAGTTGGTTTTCTAAATTTGAGACCCTGTTCTGTTTTGTAATTCAGTTCATGTGTAGCCAAGTTTACATTCCGTGTAGTAGTGATATCTTATGATGTTTCATTTTCTGTGTGACTTATTTCACTTAGAATCATCGTACCTGAATCCACTCATTATGCCGCGACGGGCCTGATGACATAGATTTCATTGCTGGGTGATATTCCATTGTACGTACGTACCACAAATTCTTTATCCATTTTTCACATTCTGGGATATTTAACTTGTACCGTAGACGAGGTTCTTGTAAACAGAGCCGTCCGACACTTTGGGGTGGCTGTGTGTTTTTGATTTTAATTTCCCTAAGCTATAGGACCATAAGTGGAAGTGCCATAGGCTCCGTAGCTTTGTTTTTTCGGTGTTCCGGGAAACGCCATACACTTCTCCAGAGTGGCTGTTGGCAATTTACATCCCGCCCATCAGCATAACAAGGCTCGCTGTTCTCCATGGCCTGTGCTGCCTTTCTGGATTTTACACTTTTTTCAGATGGCCCTTTTGACAGGGGGGCAGTGATACTTCATTGTAGTGCAGATTTCTTTAACATGCTTGCTTGGTTGGCCAAAAAGGGCGTATGCGTTTTTTCCTGAATATATTCAGGAAAAAACGCATACGCCCTTTTTGGCCAAGAGCATCATTGTCGACGTTCTGCCTCTTTTCTTATGCTTTAAAAGCAATTCCCGTCTACCCCCTGAAATCGTTTTCCTGCAATTCGGCCCCACTTACAAGTCGTCTTCGCAGCCTTCCTTCAATATATTTTTGGACGATAGCTGTCATTTATAACTCTGCAGGTTTGTGAGTTACAGTGCCCCTGAGCTCATTTCTTCAACTCGCTATCTTGTGAGCTGGCCGCAAACCCACAGTATTGCCTCAGGCCCTAATCTGGTTCCGGCACGGCATGCTGAGCCTTTGGTTAATTCTTCTTCCTGGTGGGAAATGAGCGTTAAATTTGCCCGTGCAGACACCTAGAGCTAGTCTCTCATTGGTTCTCCCTATTCCTTTTCATCTTGCGCAGAAATTGCAAACTGTGCCCAACAGGAGATTAAAGGCACTGACTCTCCAAGTGGGGAGAGTGTTCGTAAAGGGTCTGGAATGGTGAACCCGAGTAAAAGGGGACGAAAACTGAGATGCATTTGAAAACGTTTGCCAGTCACACGGTGCACCATACTGTGGGTTTCCCATGCATGTTTTAGCTGAAGGAAGAATCCCTTAAACTTGGAGAGTTGGGACCCATGGAAAGGGTACCATGCTGTATGACTTCAAAGGGTCTGCATTTGCTCATCGAACCTCACCAATTCTATCAGCCCGAAGTGCCCAACCTTATGTCTCACTCAGCTCTGGGTGTAGATGTGGTAAATCCAGGTTGCATCACAAGCCCTGAATGAATTATTTAAGAATTGCTCTCTATTTCACTGTCCTTGGGTTTTGTTTGTGTAATTCATTTTGATAATGGGATTTATCGGATTTTCTCTGCTGCATACATGCCACTGTACGCACGCTTCATTCTCTTACGGAGACATATAAATCCATGGGTTTGAAGATTCTTACTAGTCAGGTGTATTCCTAGGCGTTGAATATGGGGTGTTTAGTCCATTTCTTTGAGCAAGGGGTAGGTCTTGACTATTACATATTTGGCTTATGGAAAGGTATCTGTGCTAATTTCTATCTCTGGTTTTATGCAGCACCCCAACTCACCTTTCCCCTTAAGCAAGCATAAGTTGGTTTTCTAAATTTGAGACCCTGTTCTGTTTTGCAATTCAGTTCATGTGTAGCCAAGTTTACATTCCGTGTATTAGTGATATCTTATGATGTTTCATTTTCTGTGTGACTTATTTCACTTAGAATCATCGTACATGAATCCACTCCTTATGCCGCGACGGGCCTGATGACATAGATTTCATTGCTGAGTGATATTCCATTGTACGTACGTACCACAACTTCTTTATCCATTTTTCACATTCTGGGATATTTAACTTGTACCGTAGACGAGGTTCTTGTAAACAGAGCCGTCCGACACTTTGGGGTGGCTGTGTGTTTTTGATTTTAATTTCCCTAAGCTATAGGACCATAAGTGGAAGTGCAGTAGGCTCCGTAGCTTTGTTTTTTCGGTGTTCCGGGAAACACCATACACTTCTCCAGAGTGGCTGTTGGCAATTTACATCCCGCCCATCAGCATAACAAGGCTCCCTGTTCTCCATGGCCTGTGCTGCCTTTCTGGATTTTACACTTTTTTCAGATGACCCTTTTGACCGGGGGGCAGTGAGACTTCATTGTAGTGCAGATTTCTTTAACATGCTTGCTTGGTTGGCCAAAAAGGGCGTATGCGTTTTTTCCTGAATATATTCAGGAAAAAACGCATACGCCCTTTTTGGCCAAGAGCATCATTGTCGACGTTCTGCCTCTTTTCCTATGCTTTAAAAGCAATTCCCGTCTACCCCCTGAAATCGTTTTCCTGCAATTCGGCCCCACTTACAAGTCGTCTTCGCAGCCTTCCTTCAATATATTTTTGGACGATAGCTGTCATTTATAACTCTGCAGGTTTGTGAGTTACAGTGCCCCTGAGCTCATTTCTTCAACTCGCTATCTTGTGAGCTGGCCGCAAACCCACAGTATTGCCTCAGGCCCTAATCTGGTTCCGGCACGGCATGCTGAGCCTTTGGTTAATTCTTCTTCCTGGTGGGAAATGAGCGTTAAATTTGCCCGTGCAGACACCTAGAGCTAGTCTCTCATTGGTTCTCCCTATTCCTTTTCATCTTGCGCAGAAATTGCAAACTGTGCCCAACAGGAGATTAAAGGCACTGACTCTCCAAGTGGGGAGAGTGTTCGTAAAGGGTCTGGAATGGTGAACCCGAGTAAAAGGGGACGAAAACTGAGATGCATTTGAAAACGTTTGCCAGTCACACGGTGCACCATACTGTGGGTTTCCCATGCATGTTTTAGCTGAAGGAAGAATCCCTTAAACTTGGAGAGTTGGGACCCATGGAAAGGGTACCATGCTGTATGACTTCAAAGGGTCTGCATTTGCTCATCGAACCTCACCAATTCTATCAGCCCGAAGTGCCCAACCTTATGTCTCACTGAGCTCTGGGTGTAGATGTGGTAAATCCAGGTTGCATCACAAGCCCTGAATGAATTATTTAAGAATTGCTCTCTATTTCACTGTCCTTGGGTTTTGTTTGTGTAATTCATTTTGATAATGGGATTTATCGGATTTTCTCTGCTGCATTCATGCCGCTGTACGCACGCTTCATTCTCTTACGGAGACATATAAATCCATGGGTTTGAAGATTCTTACTAGTCAGGTGTATTCCTAGGCGTTGAATATGGGGTGTTTAGTCCATTTCTTTGAGCAAGGGGTAGGTCTTGACTATTACATATTTGGCTTATGGAAAGGTATCTGTGCTAATTTCTATCTCTGGTTTTATGCAGCACCCCAACTCACCTTTCCCCTTAAGCAAGCATAAGTTGGTTTTCTAAATTTGAGACCCTGTTCTGTTTTGCAATTCAGTTCATGTGTAGCCAAGTTTACATTCCGTGTATTAGTGATATCTTATGATGTTTCATTTTCTGTGTGACTTATTTCACTTAGAATCATCGTACATGAATCCACTCATTATGCCGCGACGGGCCTGATGACATAGATTTCATTGCTGAGTGATATTCCATTGTACGTACGTACCACAACTTCTTTATCCATTTTTCACATTCTGGGATATTTAACTTGTACCGTAGACGAGGTTCTTGTAAACAGAGCCGTCCGACACTTTGGGGTGGCTGTGTGTTTTTGATTTTAATTTCCCTAAGCTATAGGACCATAAGTGGAAGTGCAGTAGGCTCCGTAGCTTTGTTTTTTCGGTGTTCCGGTAAACACCATACACTTCTCCAGAGTGGCTGTTGGCAATTTACATCCCGCCCGTCAGCATAACAAGGCTCCCTGTTCTCCATGGCCTGTGCTGCCTTTCTGGATTTTACACTTTTTTCAGATGGCCCTTTTGACCGGGGGGCAGTGAGACTTCATTGTAGTGCAGATTCCTTTAACATGCTTGCTTGGTTGGCCAAAAAGGGCGTATGCGTTTTTTCCTGAATATATTCAGGAAAAAACGCATACGCCCTTTTTGGCCAAGAGCATCATTGTCGACGTTCTGCCTCTTTTCCTATGCTTTAAATGCAATTCCCTTCTACCCCCTGAAATCGTTTTCCTGCAATTCGGCCCCACTTACAAGTCGTCTTCGCAGCCTTCCTTCAATATATTTTTGGACGATAGCTGTCATTTATAACTCTGCAGATTTGTGAGTTACAGTACCCCTGAGCTCATTTCTTCAACTCGCTATCTTGTGAGCTGGCCGCAAACCCACAGGATTGCCTCAGGCCCTAATCTGTTTCCGGCACGGCATGCTGAGCCTTTGGTTAATTCTTCTTCTTGGTGGGAAATGAGCGTTAAATTTGCCCGTGCAGACACCTAGAGCTAGTCTCTCATTGGTTCTCCCTCTTCCTTTTCATCTTGCGCAGAAATTGCAAACTGTGCCCAACAGGAGGTTAAAGGCACTGACTCTCCAAGTGGGGAGAGTGTTCGTAAAGGGTCTGGAATGGTGAACCCGAGTAAAAGGGGACGAAAACTGAGATGCATTTGAAAACGTTTGCCAGTCACACGGTGCACCATACTGTGGGTTTCCCATGCATGTTTTAGCTGAAGGAAGAATCCCTTAAACTTGGAGAGTTGGGACCCATGGAAAGGGTACCATGCTGTATGACTTCAAAGGGTCTGCATTTGCTCATCGAACCTCACCAATGCTATCAGCCCGAAGTGCCCAACCTTATGTCTCACTCAGCTCTGGGTGTAGATGTGGTAAATCCAGGTTGCATCACAAGCCCTGAATGAATTATTTAAGAATTGCTCTCTATTTCACTGTCCTTGGGTTTTGTTTGTGTAATTCATTTTGATAATGGGATTTATCGGATTTTCTCTGCTGCATTCATGCCGCTGTACACACGCTTCATTCTCTTACGGAGACATATAAATCCATGGGTTTGAAGATTCTTACTAGTCAGGTGTATTCCTAGGCGTTGAATATGGGGTGTTTAGTCCATTTCTTTGAGCAAGGGGTAGGTCTTGACTATTACATATTTGGCTTATGGAAAGGTATCTGTGCTAATTTCTATCTCTGGTTTTATGCAGCACCCCAACTCACCTTTCCCCTTAAGCAAGCATAAGTTGGTTTTCTAAATTTGAGACCCTGTTCTGTTTTGCAATTCAGTTCATGTGTAGCCAAGTTTACATTCCGTGTATTAGTGATATCTTATGATGTTTCATTTTCTGTGTGACTTATTTCACTTAGAATCATCGTACATGAATCCACTCCTTATGCCGCGACGGGCCTGATGACATAGATTTCATTGCTGAGTGATATTCCATTGTACGTACGTACCACAACTTCTTTATCCATTTTTCACATTCTGGGATATTTAACTTGTACCGTAGACGAGGTTTTTGTAAACAGAGCCGTCCGACACTTTGGGGTGGCTGTGTGTTTTTGATTTTAATTTCCCTAAGCTATAGGACCATAAGTGGAAGTGCAGTAGGCTCCGTAGCTTTGTTTTTTCGGTGTTCCGGGAAACACCATACACTTCTCCAGAGTGGCTGTTGGCAATTTACATCCCGCCCATCAGCATAACAAGGCTCCCTGTTCTCCATGGCCTGTGCTGCCTTTCTGGATTTTACACTTTTTTCAGATGGCCCTTTTGACCGGGGGGCAGTGAGACTTCATTGTAGTGCAGATTTCTTTAACATGCTTGCTTGGTTGGCCAAAAAGGGCGTATGCGTTTTTTCCTGAATATATTCAGGAAAAAACGCATACGCCCTTTTTGGCCAAGAGCATCATTGTCGACGTTCTGCCTCTTTTCCTATGCTTTAAATGCAATTCCCTTCTACCCCCTGAAATCGTTTTCCTGCAATTCGGCCCCACTTACAAGTCGTCTTCGCAGCCTTCCTTCAATATATTTTTGGACGATAGCTGTCATTTATAACTCTGCAGATTTGTGAGTTACAGTACCCCTGAGCTCATTTCTTCAACTCGCTATCTTGTGAGCTGGCCGCAAACCCACAGGATTGCCTCAGGCCCTAATCTGTTTCCGGCACGGCATGCTGAGCCTTTGGTTAATTCTTCTTCTTGGTGGGAAATGAGCGTTAAATTTGCCCGTGCAGACACCTAGAGCTAGTCTCTCATTGGTTCTCCCTCTTCCTTTTCATCTTGCGCAGAAATTGCAAACTGTGCCCAACAGGAGATTAAAGGCACTGACTCTCCAAGTGGGGAGAGTGTTCGTAAAGGGTCTGGAATGGTGAACCCGAGTAAAAGGGGACGAAAACTGAGATGCATTTGAAAACGTTTGCCAGTCACACGGTGCACCATACTGTGGGTTTCCCATGCATGTTTTAGCTGAAGGAAGAATCCCTTAAACTTGGAGAGTTGGGACCCATGGAAAGGGTACCATGCTGTATGACTTCAAAGGGTCTGCATTTGCTCATCGAACCTCACCAATGCTATCAGCCCGAAGTGCCCAACCTTATGTCTCACTCAGCTCTGGGTGTAGATGTGGTAAATCCAGGTTGCATCACAAGCCCTGAATGAATTATTTAAGAATTGCTCTCTATTTCACTGTCCTTGGGTTTTGTTTGTGTAATTCATTTTGATAATGGGATTTATCGGATTTTCTCTGCTGCATTCATGCCGCCGTACACACGCTTCATTCTCTTACGGAGACCTATAAATCCATGGGTTTGAAGATTCTTACTAGTCAGGTGTATTCCTAGGCGTTGAATATGGGGTGTTTAGTCCATTTCGTTGAGCAAGGGGTAGGTCTTGACTATTACATATTTGGCTTATGGAAAGGTATCTGTGCTAATTTCTATCTCTGGTTTTATGCAGCTCCCCAACTCACCTTTCCCCTTAAGCAAGCATAAGTTGGTTTTCGAAATTTGAGACCCTGTTCTGTTTTGTAATTCAGTTCGTGTGTAGCCAAGTTTACATTCCGTGTATTAGTGATATCTTATGATGTTTCATTTTCTGTGTGACTTATTTCACTTAGAATCATCGTACCTGAATCCACTCATTATGCCGCGATGGGCCTGATGACATAGATTTCATTGCTGAGTGATATTACATTGTACGTACGTACCACAACTTCTTTATCCATTTTTCACATTCTGGAATATTTAACTTGTACCGTAGACGAGGTTCTTGTAAACAGAGCCGTCCGACACTTTGGGGTGGCTGTGTGTTTTTGATTTTAATTTCCCTAAGCTATAGGACCATAAATAGAAGTGCCGTAGGCTCCGTAGCTTTGTTTTTTCTGTGTTCCGGGAAACACCATACACTTCTCCAGAGTGGCTGTTGGCAATTTACATCCCGCCCATCAGCATAACAAGGCTCCCTGTTCTCCATGGCCTGTGCTGCCTTTCTGGATTTTACACTTTTCTCAGATGGCCCTTTTGACCGGGGGGCAGTGAGACTTCATTGTAGTGCAGATTTCTTTAACATGCTTGCTTGGTTGGCCAAAAAGGGCGTGTGCGTTTTTTCCTGAATATATTCAGGAAAAAACGCATACACCCTTTATGGCCAAGAGCATCATTGTCGACGTTCTGCCTCTTTTCCTATGCTTTAAATGCAATTCCCGTCTACCCCCTGAAATCGTTTTCCTGCAAATCTGTCCCGCTTACAAGTCGTCTTCGCAGCCTTCCTTCAATATATTTTTGGACGATAGCTGTCATTTATAACTCTGCAGGTTTGTGAGTTACAGTGCACCTGAGCTCCTTTCTTCAACTCGCTATCTTGTGAGCTGGCGGCTAACCCATAGGAGTGCTTCAGGCCCTAATCCTGTTCCGGCACGGCATGCTGAGCCTTTGGTTAATTCTTCTTCCTGGTGGGAAATGAGCGTTAAATTTGCCCGTGCAGACACCTAGAGCTAGTCTCTCATTGGTTCTCCCTATTCCTTTTCATCTTGCGCAGAAATTGCAAACTGTGCCCAACAGGAGGTTAAAGGCACTGACTCTCCAAGTGGGGAGAGTGTTCGTAAAGGGTCTGGAATGGTGAACCCGAGTAAAAGGGGACGAAAACTGAGATGCATTTGAAAACGTTTGCCAGTCACACGGTGCACCATACTGTGGGTTTCCCATGCATGTTTTAGCTGAAGGAAGAATCCCTTAAACTTGGAGAGTTGGGACCCATGGAAAGGGTACCATGCTGTATGACTTCAAAGGGTCTGCATTTGCTCATCGAACCTCACCAATTCTATCAGCCCGAAGTGCCCAACCTTATGTCTCACTCAGCTCTGGGTGTAGATGTGGTAAATCCAGGTTGCATCACAAGCCCTGAATGAATTATTTAAGAATTGCTCTCTATTTCACTGTCCTTGGGTTTTGTTTGTGTAATTCATTTTGATAATGGGATTTATCGGATTTTCTCTGCTGCATTCATGCCGCTGTACGCACGCTTCATTCTCTTACGGAGACATATAAATCCATGGGTTTGAAGATTCTTACTAGTCAGGTGTATTCCTAGGCGTTGAATATGGGGTGTTTAGTCCATTTCTTTGAGCAAGGGGTAGGTCTTGACTATTACATATTTGGCTTATGGAAAGGTATCTGTGCTAATTTCTATCTCTGGTTTTATGCAGCACCCCAACTCACCTTTCCCCTTAAGCAAGCATAAGTTGGTTTTCTAAATTTGAGACCCTGTTCTGTTTTGCAATTCAGTTCATGTGTAGCCAAGTTTACATTCCGTGTATTAGTGATATCTTATGATGTTTCATTTTCTGTGTGACTTATTTCACTTAGAATCATCGTACATGAATCCACTCATTATGCCGCGACGGGCCTGATGACATAGATTTCATTGCTGAGTGATATTCCATTGTACGTACGTACCACAACTTCTTTATCCATTTTTCACATTCTGGGATATTTAACTTGTACCGTAGACGAGGTTCTTGTAAACAGAGCCGTCCGACACTTTGGGGTGGCTGTGTGTTTTTGATTTTAATTTCCCTAAGCTATAGGACCATAAGTGGAAGTGCAGTAGGCTCCGTAGCTTTGTTTTTTCGGTGTTCCGGTAAACACCATACACTTCTCCAGAGTGGCTGTTGGCAATTTACATCCCGCCCGTCAGCATAACAAGGCTCCCTGTTCTCCATGGCCTGTGCTGCCTTTCTGGATTTTACACTTTTTTCAGATGGCCCTTTTGACCGGGGGGCAGTGAGACTTCATTGTAGTGCAGATTCCTTTAACATGCTTGCTTGGTTGGCCAAAAAGGGCGTATGCGTTTTTTCCTGAATATATTCAGGAAAAAACGCATACGCCCTTTTTGGCCAAGAGCATCATTGTCGACGTTCTGCCTCTTTTCCTATGCTTTAAATGCAATTCCCTTCTACCCCCTGAAATCGTTTTCCTGCAATTCGGCCCCACTTACAAGTCGTCTTCGCAGCCTTCCTTCAATATATTTTTGGACGATAGCTGTCATTTATAACTCTGCAGATTTGTGAGTTACAGTACCCCTGAGCTCATTTCTTCAACTCGCTATCTTGTGAGCTGGCCGCAAACCCACAGGATTGCCTCAGGCCCTAATCTGTTTCCGGCACGGCATGCTGAGCCTTTGGTTAATTCTTCTTCTTGGTGGGAAATGAGCGTTAAATTTGCCCGTGCAGACACCTAGAGCTAGTCTCTCATTGGTTCTCCCTCTTCCTTTTCATCTTGCGCAGAAATTGCAAACTGTGCCCAACAGGAGGTTAAAGGCACTGACTCTCCAAGTGGGGAGAGTGTTCGTAAAGGGTCTGGAATGGTGAACCCGAGTAAAAGGGGACGAAAACTGAGATGCATTTGAAAACGTTTGCCAGTCACACGGTGCACCATACTGTGGGTTTCCCATGCATGTTTTAGCTGAAGGAAGAATCCCTTAAACTTGGAGAGTTGGGACCCATGGAAAGGGTACCATGCTGTATGACTTCAAAGGGTCTGCATTTGCTCATCGAACCTCACCAATGCTATCAGCCCGAAGTGCCCAACCTTATGTCTCACTCAGCTCTGGGTGTAGATGTGGTAAATCCAGGTTGCATCACAAGCCCTGAATGAATTATTTAAGAATTGCTCTCTATTTCACTGTCCTTGGGTTTTGTTTGTGTAATTCATTTTGATAATGGGATTTATCGGATTTTCTCTGCTGCATTCATGCCGCTGTACGCACGCTTCATTCTCTTACGGAGACATATAAATCCATGGGTTTGAAGATTCTTACTAGTCAGGTGTATTCCTAGGCGTTGAATATGGGGTGTTTAGTCCATTTCTTTGAGCAAGGGGTAGGTCTTGACTATTACATATTTGGCTTATGGAAAGGTATCTGTGCTAATTTCTATCTCTGGTTTTATGCAGCACCCCAACTCACCTTTCCCCTTAAGCAAGCATAAGTTGGTTTTCTAAATTTGAGACCCTGTTCTGTTTTGCAATTCAGTTCATGTGTAGCCAAGTTTACATTCCGTGTATTAGTGATATCTTATGATGTTTCATTTTCTGTGTGACTTATTTCACTTAGAATCATCGTACATGAATCCACTCCTTATGCCGCGACGGGCCTGATGACATAGATTTCATTGCTGAGTGATATTCCATTGTACGTACGTACCACAACTTCTTTATCCATTTTTCACATTCTGGGATATTTAACTTGTACCGTAGACGAGGTTTTTGTAAACAGAGCCGTCCGACACTTTGGGGTGGCTGTGTGTTTTTGATTTTAATTTCCCTAAGCTATAGGACCATAAGTGGAAGTGCAGTAGGCTCCGTAGCTTTGTTTTTTCGGTGTTCCGGGAAACACCATACACTTCTCCAGAGTGGCTGTTGGCAATTTACATCCCGCCCATCAGCATAACAAGGCTCCCTGTTCTCCATGGCCTGTGCTGCCTTTCTGGATTTTACACTTTTTTCAGATGGCCCTTTTGACCGGGGGGCAGTGAGACTTCATTGTAGTGCAGATTTCTTTAACATGCTTGCTTGGTTGGCCAAAAAGGGCGTATGCGTTTTTTCCTGAATATATTCAGGAAAAAACGCATACGCCCTTTTTGGCCAAGAGCATCATTGTCGACGTTCTGCCTCTTTTCCTATGCTTTAAATGCAATTCCCTTCTACCCCCTGAAATCGTTTTCCTGCAATTCGGCCCCACTTACAAGTCGTCTTCGCAGCCTTCCTTCAATATATTTTTGGACGATAGCTGTCATTTATAACTCTGCAGATTTGTGAGTTACAGTACCCCTGAGCTCATTTCTTCAACTCGCTATCTTGTGAGCTGGCCGCAAACCCACAGGATTGCCTCAGGCCCTAATCTGTTTCCGGCACGGCATGCTGAGCCTTTGGTTAATTCTTCTTCTTGGTGGGAAATGAGCGTTAAATTTGCCCGTGCAGACACCTAGAGTTAGTCTCTCATTGGTTCTCCCTCTTCCTTTTCATCTTGCGCAGAAATTGCAAACTGTGCCCAACAGGAGATTAAAGGCACTGACTCTCCAAGTGGGGAGAGTGTTCGTAAAGGGTCTGGAATGGTGAACCCGAGTAAAAGGGGACGAAAACTGAGATGCATTTGAAAACGTTTGCCAGTCACACGGTGCACCATACTGTGGGTTTCCCATGCATGTTTTAGCTGAAGGAAGAATCCCTTAAACTTGGAGAGTTGGGACCCATGGAAAGGGTACCATGCTGTATGACTTCAAAGGGTCTGCATTTGCTCATCGAACCTCACCAATGCTATCAGCCCGAAGTGCCCAACCTGATGTCTCACTCAGCTCTGGGTGTAGATGTGGTAAATCCAGGTTGCATCACAAGCCCTGAATGAATTATTTAAGAATTGCTCTCTATTTCACTGTCCTTGGGTTTTGTTTGTGTAATTCATTTTGATAATGGGATTTATCGGATTTTCTCTGCTGCATTCATGCCGCCGTACACACGCTTCATTCTCTTACGGAGACCTATAAATCCATGGGTTTGAAGATTCTTACTAGTCAGGTGTATTCCTAGGCGTTGAATATGGGGTGTTTAGTCCATTTCGTTGAGCAAGG
Organism: Delphinapterus leucas; assembly: GCF_059928025.1. Classification (NCBI taxonomy): domain Eukaryota; kingdom Metazoa; phylum Chordata; class Mammalia; order Artiodactyla; family Monodontidae; genus Delphinapterus; species Delphinapterus leucas. Next base: position 5,372,071 of record NW_028322246.1, on the reverse strand, counting down.
GGTAGGTCTTGACTATTACATATTTGGCTTATGGAAAGGTATCTGTGCTAATTTCTATCTCTGGTTTTATGCAGCTCCCCAACTCACCTTTCCCCTTAAGCAAGCATAAGTTGGTTTTCGAAATTTGAGACCCTGTTCTGTTTTGTAATTCAGTTCGTGTGTAGCCAAGTTTACATTCCGTGTATTAGTGATATCTTATGATGTTTCATTTTCTGTGTGACTTATTTCACTTAGAATCATCGTACCTGAATCCACTCATTATGCCGCGATGGGCCTGATGACATAGATTTCATTGCTGAGTGATATTACATTGTACGTACGTACCACAACTTCTTTATCCATTTTTCACATTCTGGAATATTTAACTTGTACCGTAGACGAGGTTCTTGTAAACAGAGCCGTCCGACACTTTGGGGTGGCTGTGTGTTTTTGATTTTAATTTCCCTAAGCTATAGGACCATAAATAGAAGTGCCGTAGGCTCCGTAGCTTTGTTTTTTCGGTGTTCCGGGAAACACCATACACTTCTCCAGAGTGGCTGTTGGCAATTTACATCCCGCCCATCAGCATAACAAGGCTCCCTGTTCTCCATGGCCTGTGCTGCCTTTCTGGATTTTACACTTTTCTCAGATGGCCCTTTTGACCGGGGGGCAGTGAGACTTCATTGTAGTGCAGATTTCTTTAACATGCTTGCTTGGTTGGCCAAAAAGGGCGTGTGCGTTTTTTCCTGAATATATTCAGGAAAAAACGCATACACCCTTTATGGCCAAGAGCATCATTGTCGACGTTCTGCCTCTTTTCCTATGCTTTAAATGCAATTCCCGTCTACCCCCTGAAATCGTTTTCCTGCAAATCTGTCCCGCTTACAAGTCATCTTCGCAGCCTTCCTTCAATATATTTTTGGACGATAGCTGTCATTTATAACTCTGCAGGTTTGTGAGTTACAGTGCACCTGAGCTCCTTTCTTCAACTCGCTATCTTGTGAGCTGGCGGCTAACCCATAGGAGTGCTTCAGGCCCTAATCCTGTTCCGGCAAGGCATGCTGAGCCTTTGGTTAATTCCTCTTCCTGGTGGGAAATGAGCGTTAAATTTGCCCGTGCAGACACCTAGAGCTAGTCTCTCATTCGTTCTCCCTATTCCTTTTCATCTTGCGCAGAAATTGCAAACTGTGCCCAACAGGAGGTTAAAGGCACTGACTCTCCAAGTGGGGAGAGTGTTCGTAAAGGGTCTGGAATGGTGAACCCGAGTAAAAGGGGACGAAAACTGAGATGCATTTGAAAATGTTTGCCAGTCACACGGTGCACCATACTGTGGGTTTCCCATGCATGTTTTAGCTGAAGGAAGAATCCCTTAAACTTGGAGAGTTGGGACCCATGGAATGGGTACCATGCTGTATGACTTCAAAGGGTCTGCATTTGCTCATCGAACCTCACCAATGCTATCAGCCCGAAGTCCCCAACCTTATGTCTCACTCAGCTCTGGGTGTAGATGTGGTAAATCCAGGTTGCATCACAAGCCCTGAATGAATTATTTAAGAATTGCTCTCTATTTCACTGTCCTTGGGTTTTGTTTGTGTAATTCATTTTGATAATGGGATTTATCGGATTTTCTCTGCTGCATTCATGCCGCTGTACACACGCTTCATTCTCTTACGGAGACATATAAATCCATGGGTTTGAAGATTCTTACTAGTCAGGTGTATTCCTAGGCGTTGAATATGGGGTGTTTAGTCCATTTCGCTGAGCAAGGGGTAGGTCTTGACTATTACATATTTGGCTTATGGAAAGGTATCTGTGCTAATTTCTATCTCTGGTTTTATGCAGCGCCCCAACTCACCTTTCCCCTTAAGCAAGCATAAGTTGGTTTTCGAAATTTGAGACCCTGTTCTGTTTTGTAATTCAGTTCATGTGTAGCCAAGTTTACATTCCGTGTATTAGTGATATCTTATGATGTTTCATTTTCTGTGTGACTTATTTCACTTAGAATCATCGTACCTGAATCCACTCATTATGCCGCGACGGGCCTGATGACATAGATTTCATTGCTGAGTGATATTCCATTGTACGTACGTACCACAACTTCTTTATCCATTTTTCACATTCTGGGATATTTAACTTGTACCGTAGACGAAGTTCTTGTAAACAGAGCCGTCCGACACTTTGGGGTGGCTGTGTGTTTTTGATTTTAATTTCCCTAAGCTATAGGACCATAAGTGGAAGTGCCGTAGGCTCCATAGCTTTGTTTTTTCGGTGTTCCGGGAAACACCATACACTTCTCCAGAGTGGCTGTTGGCAATTTACATCCCGCCCATCAGCATAACAAGCCTCCCTGTTCTCCATGGCCTGTGCTGCCTTTCTGGATTTTACACTTTTTTCAGATGGCCCTTTTGACCGGGGGGCAGTGAGACTTCATTGTAGTGCAGATTTCTTTAACATGCTTGCTTGGTTGGCCAAAAAGGGCGTATGCGTTTTTTCCTGAATATATTCAGGAAAAAACGCATACGCCCTTTTTGGCCAAGAGCATCATTGTCGACGTTCTGCCTCTTTTCCTATGCTTTAAATGCAATTCCCGTCTACCCCCTGAAATCGTTTTCCTGCAAATCTGTCCCGCTTACAAGTCGTCTTCGCAGCCTTCCTTCAATATATTTTTGGACGATAGCTGTCATTTATAACTCTGCAGGTTTGTGAGTTACAGGGCCCCTGAGCTCCTTTCTTCAACTCGCTATCTTGTGAGCTGGCCGCAAACCCACAGGATTGCCTCAGGCCCTAATCTGGTTCCGGCACGGCATGCTGAGCCTTTGGTTAATTCCTCTTCCTGGTGGGAAATGAGCATTAAATTTGCCCGTGCAGACACCTAGAGCTAGTCTCTCATTCGTTCTCCCTATTCCTTTTCATCTTGCGCAGAAATTGCAAACTGTGCCCAACAGGAGGTTAAAGGCACTGACTCTCCAAGTGGGGAGAGTGTTCGTAAAGGGTCTGGAATGGTGAACCCGAGTAAAAGGGGACGAAAACTGAGATGCATTTGAAAACGTTTGCCAGTCACACGGTGCACCATACTGTGGGTTTCCCATGCATGTTTTAGCTGAAGGAAGAATCCCTTAAACTTGGAGAGTTGGGACCCATGGAATGGGTACCATGCTGTATGACTTCAAAGGGTCTGCATTTGCTCATCGAACCTCACCAATGCTATCAGCCCGAAGTCCCCAACCTTATGTCTCACTCAGCTCTGGGTGTAGATGTGGTAAATCCAGGTTGCATCACAAGCCCTGAATGAATTATTTAAGAATTGCTCTCTATTTCACTGTCCTTGGGTTTTGTTTGTGTAATTCATTTTGTTAATGGGATTTATCGGATTTTCTATGCTGCATTCATGCCGCTGTACACACGCTTCATTCTCTTACGGAGACATATAAATCCATGGGTTTGAAGATTCTTACTAGTCAGGTGTATTCCTAGGCGTTGAATATGGGGTGTTTAGTCCATTTCGTTGAGCAAGGGGTAGGTCTTGACTATTACATATTTGGCTTATGGAAAGGTATCTGTGCTAATTTCTATCTCTGGTTTTATGCAGCACCCCAACTCACCTTTCCCCTTAAGCAAGCATAAGTTGGTTTTCTAAATTTGAGACCCTGTTCTGTTTTGTAATTCAGTTCATGTGTAGCCAAGTTTACATTCCGTGTAGTAGTGATATCTTATGATGTTTCATTTTCTGTGTGACTTATTTCACTTAGAATCATCGTACCTGAATCCACTCATTATGCCGCGACGGGCCTGATGACATAGATTTCATTGCTGGGTGATATTCCATTGTACGTACGTACCACAAATTCTTTATCCATTTTTCACATTCTGGGATATTTAACTTGTACCGTAGACGAGGTTCTTGTAAACAGAGCCGTCCGACACTTTGGGGTGGCTGTGTGTTTTTGATTTTAATTTCCCTAAGCTATAGGACCATAAGTGGAAGTGCCATAGGCTCCGTAGCTTTGTTTTTTCGGTGTTCCGGGAAACGCCATACACTTCTCCAGAGTGGCTGTTGGCAATTTACATCCCGCCCATCAGCATAACAAGGCTCGCTGTTCTCCATGGCCTGTGCTGCCTTTCTGGATTTTACACTTTTTTCAGATGGCCCTTTTGACCGGGGGGCAGTGAGACTTCATTGTAGTGCAGATTTCTTTAACATGCTTGCTTGGTTTGCCAAAAAGTGCGTATGCGTTTTTTCCTGAATATATTCAGGAAAAAACGCATACGCCCTTTTTGGCCAAGAGCATCATTGTCGACGTTCTGCCTCTTTTCCTATGCTTTAAATGCAATTCCCTTCCACCCCCTGAAATCGTTTTCCTGCAATTCTACCCCACTTACAAGTCGTCTTCGTAGACTTCCTTCAATATATTTTTGGACGATAGCTGTCATTTATAACTCTGCAGATTTGTGAGTTACAGTACCCCTGAGCTCATTTCTTCAACTCGCTATCTTGTGAGCTGGCCGCAAACCCGCAGGATTGCTTCAGGCCCTAATCTGGTTCCGGCACGGCATGCTGAGCCTTTGGTAAATTCCTCTTACTGGTGGGAAATGAGCGTTAAATTTGCCTGTGCAGACACCTACAGCTAGTCTCTCATTGGTTCTCCCTATTCCTGTTCATCTTGCGCAGAAATTGCAAACTGTGCCCAAAGGAGGTTAAAGGCACTGACTCTCCAAGTGGGGAGAGTGTTAGTAAAGGGTCTGGAATGGTGAACCCAAGTAAAAGGGGACGAAAACTGAGATGCATTTGAAAACGTTTGCCTGTCACACGGTGCACCATACTGTGGGTTTCCCATGCATGTTTTAACTGAAGGAAGAATCCCTTAAACCTGGAGAGTTGGGACCCATGGAATGGGTACCATGCAGTATTACTTCAAAGGGTCTGCATTTGCTCATCGAACCTCACCAATGCTATCAGCCCGAAGTGCCCAACCTTATGTCTCACTCATCTCTGGGTGTAGAGGTGGTAAATCCGGGTTGCATCACAAACCCTGAATGAATTATTTAAGAATTGCTCTCTACTTCACTGTCCTTGTGTTTTGTTTTTGTAATTCATTTTGACAATGGGATTTATCGGATTTTCTCTACTGCATTCATGCCGCTGTACACACGCTTCATTCTCTTACGGAGACATATGAGTCCATGGGTTTCAAGATTCTTACTACTCAGGTGTATTCTTAGGCGTTGACTATGGGGTGTTTAGTCCATTTCGTTGAGTAAAGGGTAGGTCTTGACTATTACATATTTGGCTTTTGGAAAGGTATCTGTGCTAATTTCTATCTCTGCTTTAATGCAGCACCCCAAATCACCTTTCCCCTTAAGCAAGCATAAGTTGGTTTTCTATATTTGAGACCCTGTTCTGTTCTGTACTTCAGTTCATTTGTAGCCAAGTTTACATTCCGTGTATTAGTGATATCTTATGATGTTTCATTTTCTGTGTGACTTATTTCACTTAGAATCATCGTACCTGAATCCACTCATTATGCCGCGACGGGCCTGATGACATAGATTTCATTGCTGAATGATATTCCTTTGTACGTACGTACCACATCTTCTTTATCCATTTTTCACATTCTGGGATATTTAACTTGTACCGTAGACGAGGTTCTTGTAAACAGAGCCGTCCGACACTTTGGGGTGGCTGTGTGTTTTTGATTTTAATTTCCCTAAGCTATAGGACCATAAGTGGAAGTGCTGTAGGCTCCGTTGCTTTCTTTTTAGGTGTTTGAGGAAACACCATACACTTCTCTAGAGTGGCTGTGGGCAATTTACATCCCGCCCATCAGCATAACAAGGCTCCGTGTTCTCCATGGCCTGTGCTGCCTTTCTGGATTTTACACTTTTTTCAGATGGCCCTTTTGACCGGGGGGCAGTGAGACTTCATTTTAGTGCAGATATCTTTAACATGCTTGCTTGGTTGGCCAAAAAGCGCGTATGCGTTTTTTCCTGAATATATTCAGAAAAAAACGCATACGCCCTTTTTGGCCAAGTGTATCATTGTCGACGTTCTGCCTCTGTTCCTTTGGTTTAAATGCAATTCCAGTCTACTCCCTGAAATCGTTTTCCTCCAATTCTGTCCCGCTTAAAATTCCTCTTCGCAGCCTTCCTTCAATATATTTTTGGACGATAGCTGTCATTTATAACTCTGCAGCCTTGTGAATTACAGTGCCCCTGAGGTCATTTCTTCAACTCGCTTTCTTGTGAGCTGGCCGCAAACCCGCAGGATTGCTTCAGGCCCTAATCTGGTTCCGGCACTGTTTGCTGAGGCTTTGGTTAATTCCTCTTCCTTGTGGGAAATGAGCGTTAAATTTGCCCATGCAGAAATCTACAGCTAGTCTCTCATTGGTTTTCCCTATTCCTGTTCATCTTGCGCAGAAATGGCAAACTGTGCCAAACAGGAGTTTAAAGGCACTGTCTCTCCAAGTGGGGAGAGTGTTAGTAAAGGGTCTGAAATGGTGAACCCGAGTAAAAGGGGACGAAAACTGAGATGCATTTGAAAACCTTTCCTGGTCACACGGTGCACCATACTGTGGGTTTCCCATGCATGTTTTAGCTGAAGAAAGAATCCCTTAAACCTGGAGAGTTGGCACCCATGGAATGGGCACCATGCAGTATGACTTCAAAGGGTCTGCATTTGCTCATCGAACCTCACCAATGCTATCAGCCCGAAGTGCCCAACCTTATGTCTCACTCAGCTCTGGGTGTAGATGTGGTAAATCCAGGTTGCATCACAAGCCCTGAATGAATTATTTAAGAATTGCTCTCTATTTCACTGTCCTTCTGTTTTGTTTTTTTAATTCATTTTGATAATGGGATTTATCGCATTTTCACTGCTGCTTTCATGCCGCTGTACTCACGCTTGATTCTCTTACGGAGACATATAAATCCATGAGTTTCAAGATTCTTACTAGTCAAGTGTATTCGTAGGTGTTGAAAATATGGCGTGTTGAGTCCATTTCGTTGACCAGGGAGTAGGTTTTTTCTATTACATATTTGGCTTATGGAACGGTATCTGTGCTAATTTCAATCTCTGGTTTTATGCAGCTCCCCAACTCTCCTTTTTCCTTAAGCAAACATAAGTTGGTCTTCTAAATTTGAGACCCCATTCTGTTTTGTAATTCAGGTCATTTGTAGCCACGTTTACATTCCATGTATTAGTAATATCGTATGTCTTTTTCTTTTTGAATTATGTGACTTTGAATGATCATACGTAACTACTCTGGGGTTGTTACAACTGGCCATATTTCACTGATTTTCAGGCTGAGTAATATTCCACTCTACATAAGTGCCACACCTCTATCCATTTTTTCCCTCCAGAGACATATAAATTATATCCTAGTCGAGGATCTTTGAAACAGAGAGGCGGTAAACATTGGGGTGCCTGTGTCCTCTCCATTTTTGTCTTTCCCAAGATATACGTCCATGAGTGCAAGTGCCCTGTGCTCTGTAGCTCATTTTTTAGATGCTTTAGTAAACACAATACACTTCTCAAGAGTGACCATTGGCAATATACATTTCCACTATAAGCCTCACAGGGCTCCCTTTTCTCCTTGCCCTGTCCTGCATTTCTGGTGTTTACAGTTTATGAAGAAGGCTCTTCTGACTGATGCGAAGTGATATGTTTTGTAGTACTGATTTCCAGTGCCCACCTGTTTGGTTGGTTAAAAAAGTGTATGCCCTTTTCTTGAATATATACAGAAAAAGACGCATACACCCTTTTTGGCCAACTGCAATGTTGGCAATGTTCAGCCCCTTTTCTTGTGCTTAATGGCGAGTCCTTTCTACCTCTTCCAATCCCTTTCCTGCCATTCTCCGTTGCTTACAAGTCCTTTTCTCTGACTTTCCTCAAGACATTTTTCAGTGAGAGATATTTTCAACTCTGCAGTTTCGTGAATTTTAGCGGCCCTGAGTTCCATTTTTCAACTTGTGTTTATGGGAACTGGCCACAAAGCAGCGGGATTTCCTCAAGCCCTATTCTGTTTCCATGGGCAACCCTAGCTTTTAGTCAATTCGTCTTCCTGATTGGAAATTAGAGTGACATGTGCCTGTCCGAACACCTAGGACTTGTCTCTCATTGTTCCTCCTCCTTCTGCTTCATCCTCTGGACAAATTCCAAACTGTATGCAACAGGATGTTGACAGTGCTGACATCTCCAAGTGGGGAGACTGTTCGTAAAGACGCTGGAGGGGTGAACCCGAGCACCAGGAGATGAGGAGATGAGATGCCTTTTCCAAACTCTTCCCGATCAGACGGTATACCATCTTCTGGGTGTGACAGGCATATTTTAGCTGTAGGAAGTGTCCCATTCATGTGAGGAGAACACCAGGGCTTTTTCAAAATCACTGTCTCTCCACAACCCAAACTGGGGAATTTTTTAAGCTACGGCTACACATATGTTCATTAAGGGCCTTGGGAAGTAGGCAGAGTCCAAACTTTAGATGATTGACGTCTTCAGGGTCAGAAGCACTCACCACCGGCTTCCCTTAGGTTCCATTTTAACTGTCTTTAATAGATGATGTCAATAAAAATATCTATTCTTTTTTCAGATTATTTCCCCTTATAGGTTATTGCAAAATATTGAGTGTAGTTCCCTGTGCTGTACAGTAGTTCCTTGTTGATGATCGATTTTATACATAGCAGTGTGTATGTGTTAATCCCAAACTGTTAATTTATCCCTCCTCCCACCTTTCTCCTTTGGTAATAATAAATTATAAGATTTTATACTTCTCAGAAATGGGGGAGCTAAAAGAGAGGTATCATTTTCAATGGAAAAGCATTTAAAACAAGATTGAATCTTTAACCAAGATTATTAGATGTACATCCTTGGAAAGAAATCACTTCGTTTCTCTAGTATTGACCTGACAAATAAGACAAACCTTTCACTGAACTTGCTTATAATAAAGTGATGGAAATATCAAATGGAAGTGTTACAAACATCTTATTTTACCCGAGCCTTATACACTGTTCTATGTTAATTACAGTTTGGCTCACACATCTGTTCACTGAAGTTACAATGTTTTCAATTTCTGTTACTGATCCTCCAGAGTGGACCCCAACAAGTGTCCCCCTGCCCAGTGTCATTGGAGCCAACAGATCGAGACTGAGTTTGGTTCAGAAGCAAAGGAAACTTTATATTTTGATCAGAGAATGCAGAGGTGAGAGCATGTGCTACCCCGTGGGCTGTGGTTTGGGCTGCTGTGTAGAGATCCTGTCAGATTCAGTGGGAGGGAGGGGGCGGAGCTCTCGAGGGCCCGGTTGGCTGCAGCTCAGGCTCTATATCGCGGAGTCTGCACCGTGCCCCAGGAGCTGAGGTGTCGACCCATCTATTCTGCACTAGGAAATCTGGTCTGAAGTGCCGGCTGTTGAACCTCTGTATGCGGGACCCTAGGAGCACGTGAAATTAGACAAAGCACAAAGGATAAAAAAGGTTAGACTTTATTTTATTGCCCAGATTCTATTTTTATCTCCCAGGGATTTTTAATGGGCTTTGCCTGGGACAAACCCCTCTTCTGCATTTTGTCCCCTTCCTCATTCTTAGAGTGCTGAGGGTGCAGACACTTCATCTGTAACTGCTGAGTGCTGAGTTAGGAGCCCTCATACCCGTGGGCGAGGGTCAGAACTTCTCCCCAGCAGCCTCCAGGTGACGTTGATTGTCCGCAGGCCTCCTGCCTCCCTGCTCGTCCGCCTGAGCACAAGTATTGGTAGTGTTATAGATTCTAATGACCTTTAAGGGTCCAGGAAGGAGATGTGCAGTGACACTGTGAGGTCCAGTTTCACCCCGCCCCACATTTGTTCGGCCACCTTAGGCTGACCGTTTCTGCCAGCCTAGATGCTCTGACCAGTAGTCTGTGCTTTCTTCAGTTAGGCCCCTGAATTAACGTAAAAACAGCACCAGGTGTCAGGACCCTGACTGCTCAACTCCCAGACAGTCCAGGGTCAGTGGTGATGAAGGACCATGATGGCCACTGAGTCAACAGCCTTTTGAAGTAAACAGGAGTCCAGCCGGTCTTATTGGCCACCATCATCACAGTGTCTGTAGGCTTTTCTATGGTGACAGCGTGATATACGGTTCCCCTGCCAAGATTATTACCTCCCCTCTGGGTGCAGTAAGTCCTGCAAGCAGTAGTCTACTCTTTTGGGACACACTCTTGTTGTTTTATGAGAGAAACTCCAGGTCAAGTGATGGTCACACGAGTCGTCATGGTGCCCCTTTGCCCCAGTTATCTCTCTGGAGGTTGGAGTTGGAGGACCTCCTCACTCAAGGTCAGTGTGCCCACGGAGCAAACCCTGCAACTTCAGGGCATGGTTGGGGGTTAGGATCACCACGTGGGGTCCTTTTCCCTTAGGAGGGAGGTGGCCTTTTGGGCTGCTGATTTCCAGGTTTTCAGATACTGCCAGTATCTTGGCCAGATGTGGCGGTGGGCCAAGCCCCTTGGTGACCGTAGTTTATCCTACCTGGATGGCATTCTTGCATTGTTCCATTTCAAGTGGTCCCAGGTTTTGCACTAATACTCCAATGGCCATTCAAATTTCACTAGGAATGTAAAGGTCAAAGGGTTTAGCTAAATTAGGGAGTTCCAGGGCAAGGGTCTGAATTGACTGCTCTTTCCATTCTTGAAAGGCCACTTCTGGATTCTATTCAAAAGGATCATCATCTTTTTCTTTCAGTGTTTCATATAGAGGCCCAGCTAGTAGACTGTAGTTAGGGATCCAGAAGCAGCAAACCCTGGCCTCCCCAGGAACCCCTAAGCTGTCTTCTAGTTTTAGAAATGGGTAAGGCTGTAAATTGTTTCTTCCCTTTCCTGGGATGGGCTTCTCCGACCTTCTGTGAGAATGCAGCCCACGCAGGTCACCATAGTCTGTGATATTTGAGCTTTTTCTTGGACAACTTGTATCCTTTATTGGCTTGGTAGTTCAGAGGTCTCCTTAGTAGGGCTGGCGATCAGAATGTCGTCTGCATATTGAAGGAGTGTTTCCTTTTCCAGAGGTAGAACTTTTAGGTCTTTAGCTGAGCTTTCCCCAAAGATGGTGTGGGAATTTTTGAACCCTTGGGGCAAGACGGCCCAGAAGTATTGTTTTAGTTGTATGTTGAGTCCTGCCACTCACAAGCCAAAATTTCTTGTGACTCTGGGACTAATAGAATACAAAAGAAGGCTTCATTGAAGACTAATACAGAATACCATGTCCTGGTGGTTAGTAGAATGACCAGCAGGGTGTAGGGTTTAGGAACTACTGGAGGTATATCCTCGGTGGCTTCACTGACTGTTCTGACATCTTTTACCAAGACTCCAGCAGCCCATGGGGCTCTCGAGGTCAGGCCAATCCCAGGATATGGAGCTCACCTGGGCAGGTACCCCACCCCCACCCCAGCCCACGGGGCTCTCGTGTTCAGGCCCCTCCCAGGATATGGGGCTCCCTGGGCAGGTTCCCCTGCAGCCCATGGGGCTCTCGTGGTCAGGACCCTCCCAGGATACAGAGCTACCCTTTCAGGTACCGTGGCAGGGCTGGGCACACAGGAGCCATGCACATCGCCCTCATTGCAGAGCACTCCCAGCTCACCTGTCACTCAGATCTGACACAGAGCACCTCAGAGCAGGACTTGAACTAACAAACAGCAGCTCCGACAGGTCTGTGACCCTGGGCATCACTCTGTGTGGCCTCCCTCCACCTGGTCTTCCAGAGATTTCCACTGCACCCGGGGCACCAGGCCTCTGTCTCCACCCACCACCCACCCCTGCTCTCCCTGACTCCTGGGTACTTCTCATTAGGAGAGGGTTTTCTTGAAGTTGTCTCCCACTCATGGGCCAGATAATATAATTAGAAAACAAGCCAGAGCTGCAGCCCCTTGTCTATCCTGACTCTCAGGAGCCCACACCTGTTCCTTGGACCTGGCCGATTCAGCAAGTTCCAGTTTCTGCAACTGTGAGCCCCTGAGGGGTGATTATTGGCTGGCCTGGGAAGCCTGACCGTGCCGGCCATCCCTCCCCAGGTGTGCCTGGGTTGAGATCAATATAAACACCGCTCCAGGCAGCAAGAGCACCTGCAGCTGTGTCTGACGCCATTTTCTGCCCTGTCAGCAGTCTCGGGGCTGGACTGGTGGGAGGGAGTGAGAGGCCACGGCTTTGTGGGTGGCCCAGTGTGAGTGGGGCTCTGCTGGACTTTCTGCAGCAGTTGCCAAGATGCCACCTGCTAAAGAAGAGCATGTGTCACCCATACCTGCCGCTGGAATTTCTCCCTGGGCAGAGGTGAGTAAGGAAGAAAGCAGTGGGGGCCGGGACAGGAGGGATATCTCAGGCAGGGAAATGGAAAGCTTCCAGAAGAGCACCCAGGGCCAGGACCATCCTGTCTGGCCTGCAGGCACCAAGTCGGCTGGCATGCTGTCGCTCATGTGGCTCCATGGCCCTTCCTCTAGGCTTTCAAGTCCTTGTACATATTCAGGTGTTTTACCTGGGAAGGGTGGGAACATTTCAGCAGCAGCTGGCCTGGGGCTCGGCCCACGTTTATTCACAGATGCCTCGGCACGGGCCCCCAGCTTTGCAATGAGGACGCTTGTTGCGTGGGGCATGCTGGCTGAATGGGAGATGATTCCCCACCACTGACCAACTTCAGAATTGTTTACAACTGGAGCAAGGGCCCTGATACGGTTTTCCTCTGTGTAACTGGTGGGTTCTGTTTTTTTTTCTTTTTTTCGTTTTTGGTTCAAGGTAGATTTTATTCCTCTTTTTTGTATTTACAGATATAAGCATGGAAGTAATTTATTCATATAAATACATGTATGTGAAGGGAAGAATATTTTTTCTGTTTTACTTTTTGTAATTTTGAATTTTATTTTATTTTTTTATACAGCAGGTTCTTTTTGGTTACCTATTTTATACATAGAAATGTATACATGCCAATCCCAATCTCTCAACTCCTCCCACCACCACCCCCCTAACAGCTTTCCCCCCTTGGTGTCCATACGTTTGTTGTCTACATCTGTTGCTCTATTTCTGCCTTGCAAAACGCTTCATCTGTACAACTTTTCTAGGTTCCACATATATGCATTTATATACAGGATTTGTTTTTCTCTTTCTGACTTACTTCACTCTGTATGACAGTCTCTAGATCCATCAACGTCTCTACAAATGACCCAATTTCATTCCGTTTTATGGCTTAGTAATATTCCATTTTATATATGTACCTCATCTTTATGCATTCGTCTGTCTGTGGGCATTTAGGTTGCTTCCATTACCTGGATATTGTAAATAGTGATGCAATGAACATTGCGGTGAATGTCTCTTTTCGTTTTATGGTTTTGTCTGGGTATATGCCCAGTAGTGGGATTGCTGTATTATATGGTAATTCTATTCTTAGTTTTATAAGAAACTCCATAATGTTCTCCACAGTGACTGCATCAATTTACATTCCCAACAATAGTGGAAGAGGGTTCCTTATCTCCGCACCCTTTCCAGCATTTGTTGTTTGTAGATTTTCTGATGATGCCCATTCTAACAGGTGTGAGGTGATACACCATGGATTAGTCTATTTCGTTGAGCAAAGAGTAGGTCTTGTCTATTACATATTTGGCTTATGGAACGGTATGTGTGCTCATTTCAATCTCTGGTTTTATACAGCACCCCAACTCAACTTTCCCGTTAAGCAAGCATAAGTTTTTATCTAAATGTGAGACTCTGTTCGGTTTTGTAATTCAGTTTATGTGTAGCCAAGTTTACACTCCCTCTATTTGTGATATCTTATGATAATTATGTTTCTCTGTGTGACATATTTCTCTTAGAATCATCATACTTAAATCCACTCAATTTGCTGCTACAGGCCTGATGACATTGATTTCATTGCTGAGTGATATTCCGTTGTACGTAAGTAGGACAACTCCTTTATCCATTTTTTTCTTTCTGGGATATTTAATTTGTACTGGACTCGAGGTTCTTGTAAACACAGCAGCCCTGGATATTGTGTTGGCTGTGTCTTGTTGATTTTAATTTTCCTAAGCTATAGGGCCAAAAGTGGAAGTGCCCTAGGCTCTGTAGCTTTGTTTTTTAGATGTTTCAGCATACACCATAAACATCACCAGAGTGTCTGTTGGCAATTTACATCCCGTCCATCAGCATAACAAGGCTCCCTGTTCTCCATGGCCTGTCCTGTGTTTCTGGGTTTTACACTTTTTTCAGATGGCTCTTTTGACGAATGGGAAATGAGAGTTCATTGTAGTGCGGATTTCCATTGCTCGAATTCTTGGTTGGCCACAAAGGGCATATGCGTTTTTTCCTGAATATATTCAGGAAAAAATGTATACGCACTTTTTGTCCAAGTGCATCACTGTCAAAGATCTGCCGCTTTTCACATGCTTTAAATGCAATTCCAATCTACCTCCTGAAATATGATTCCTGCAATTCTGCCTCGTTTTCAAGTCCTCTGTGCAGACTTACTTCAATATATTTTTGCCAATAGCTGTCATTTATAACTCTGCAGGTTTGTGAATTACAGTGCCTGTGGTTTCCTTTCTTAACTCGTTTCCTTGAAAGCTGGCCACAGAACCGCAGGTTTGCTTCAGGCCGTAATCAGGGTCCCGCACGGCACTCTGAGCCTTTGGTTAATTCCTCTTCCTGGTGGGAAATTAGAGTTAAATGTGCCCCTCCAGACACCTGCCTCACTCCCAGCCCCTTGGTGATGTGTGTCCTCTGGTTTGAGGCCACATGTGCTGGGTTCCTCACCTTTCGCAGATGTGGCCCCACTGGTGTGCGGACACTCCTGCCTGGTTCCCATCCCCTTGGTGATGTGAGCCCTCCAGTGAGAGTCTGATCCTGGTTGGGCTCCTCACACTTCTGTGAGGTGGGCCCTCTTCTCTGAGGTCACTCCTGCCTGGCTGACACACCCCGCCTTGGCGACGTCGGCCCTCTGGTGGCAGTTGGAGCCCGCTGGGAGCCTCCTCCCCTCAGTGATGAGGCCCTCTGGCATCAGGCCCTAACTGCTGGTTACCCACATTTTCTGATACGTGCTAAGTGGTGTGAGGGCACTCCTGCCAGGTTCCCATCCCCATGTGCCTTCTGCTCTATGGTCCCAACACCTGTGTTGTTCACAGTTTCAGGATGTTGGCTCTCTGGTGTTAGTTCACTCAGGCCTAGATCCCATAGACTCTGTGCTCTGAGCCGCCTGCTGGGAGGTTCCTACTGCTGGATTCCTTACCATTTTTATTCTTTGGGTCCTGTGTTTTCATGCTCCTCCTTCCTGACTCACTCCCAGCCCCTTTGTGATGTGGGTCCTCTGGTTTGAGGCCACATGTGCCGGTTTCCTCACCTTTATTGATGTGGCCCCACTGGTGTGAGGACACTCCTGCCTGGTTCCCATCCCCTTGGTGATGGGGGCCCTCTGGTGAGAGTCTGATCCTGGCTGGATTCCTCACCCTTCTGGGAGGTGGGCCCTCTGCTGTGAGGTCACTCCTGCCTGGCTGGCACACATCACCTTGGCGATGTGGGCCCTCAGTTGGGAGTTGGTGCCTGCTGGGAGTCTCCTCCCCTCGGTAATGAGGGCCCTCTGGCGTCAGGCCCTAACTCATGGGCTCCCAAAATTTTCTGATATGTGCCCTGTCGTGCGAGTACACTCCTGCCACGTTCCCATCCCCATGGGGATGTGGGCCTTCTGCTCTGAGGTCCCACCAGCTGGGTTGCTCACAGTATCATGATGTGAGCCCTCTGCTGTGAGTTCACTGTGGCCTGGATCCCATAGACTCCGTACTCTGGGCCACCTGCTGGGGGGTTCCAACTGCTGGATTCCTCACATTTTTTATTCTGTGGGCCCTGTGTTGTTAGGCTACTCCTGCCTGCCTCACTCGGAGCACCTTGGAAATGTGGGTCCTCTGGTTTAGGCCACATGTGCTGGGTTCGTCACCTTTCTATAATGTGGCCACACTGGTGTGAGGACACTCCTGCCTTGTTCCGGTCCCCTTGGTGATGTGGGCTCTCTGGTGAGAGTCTTATCCTGGCTGGTTTCCTCACCCTTCTGTGAGGTAGGCCCTCTGCTGTGAGGTCACTCCTGCCTGACTGGCACACGTCACCTTGGCGACGTGGGCCCTCAGTTGGGAGTTGGTGCCTGCTGGGAGTCTCCTCCCCTCGGTAATGAGGGCCCTCTGGCGTCAGGCTCTAACTCCTGGGCTCCCAAAATTTTCTGATGTGCGCCCTGTGGTGTGAGTACACTCCTGCCAGGTTTCCAACCCCATGGGAATATGGGCCTTCTGCTCTGAGGTCCCAACGGTGGGTGGCTCAGTTTCATGATGAGGGCCCTCTGGTGTGAGTTCACTCCGGCCTGGATCCCATAGCCTCGCTGCTCCTGGCCGCCTGCGGGGAGGTTCCAACTGCGGGATTCCTCACCTTTTTTCTTCTATGGGCCCTCTGTTTGGAGACTCCTCCTGCCTGACTCACTCCCAGCCCCTTGGTGATGTGTGTCCTCTGGTTAGAGGCCACGTGTGCTGGGTCCCTCACCTTTCGATGATGTGGCCCCACTGGTGTGAGGACACTCCTGCCTGGTTTCTATCCCCTTGGTGATGTGGGCCCTCTGGTGTGAGTCTGATCCTGGCTGGGTTCCTCACCCTTCTGTGAGGTGGGCCCTCTGCTGTGAGGTCACTACTGACTGGCTGGCACACCCCGCCTTGGCGACATCGGCCCTCTTGTGGCAGTTGGAGCCTGCTGGGAGCCACCTCCCCTCGGTGATGAGGGCTCTCTAGCGTCAGGCCGTAACTGCTGGGTACCCACTTTTTCTGATACGTGCTAAGTGGTGCGAGGACACTCTTGCCATGTTCCCAACCCCATGGGGATGTGGGCCTTCTGCTGTGAGGTCCCAATGGCTGGGTTGCTCACAGTTTCATGATATGGGCCCTCTGCTGTGAGTTCACTGCAGCCTGGATCGCATAGACTCGGTGCTCTGGGCCGCCTGCTGGGAGGTTCCCACTGCAGGATTCCTCAGCTTTTTTATTCTATGGGCCCTGTGTTGTGAGGCTACTCCTGCATGCCTCACTCCGAGCCCCTTGGAGATGTGGGTCTTCTGGTTTAGGCCACATGTGCTGGGTTCCTCACCTTTCTATGATGTGGTCACCCTGGTGTGAAGACAGTCCTGCCTGGTTCTGATCCTCTTGGTGATGTGGGCCCTCTGGTGAGAGTCTAATCCTCTTTGGGTTCCTCACACTTTTTTGAGGTTGGCCCTCTGCTCTGAGGTCACTCCTGCCTGGCTGGCACACCCCGCATTGGCGACGTTGGCCCTCTTGTAGCAGTTGGAGCCTGCTGGGAGCCTCCTCTCCTCGGTGATGAGGGCCCTCTGGCATCAGGCCCTAACTGCTGGGCTCCCCACATTTTCTGATGTGTGCCCACTGGTGCGATGACACTCCTGCTTGGTTCGCTTCCCCATGGGGATGTGGGCCTTGTCTTCTGAGGTCACAATGGCTAGGTTGCTCACAGTTTCATGATGAGGGCCCTCTGTTGTGAGTTCATCATTGCCTGGATCCCATAGCCTCGGTGCTTTGGGGCCGCCTGCTGGGATGTTCCAACTGCTGGATTCCTCACCTTTTTTATACAATGGGCCACGTGTTTTGAGGTTCATCCTGCCTGCCTCGCTCCGCGACCCATGGAGATGTGGGTTCTCAGGTTTGAGGCCACATGTGCTGGGTACCTCAACTTGCAATGATGTGGCCCCACGGGTGTGAAGACACTCCTGCCTGGTTCCCAGCCCCTTGCTGATGTGGGCCCTCTGGTGAGAGTCTGATAATGGCTGGGTCCCTTACCCTTCTGTGAGGTGGGCCCTCTGATGTGAGGTCACTCCTGCCTGGCTGGCTCACGTCACCTTGGCGATGTGGGCCCTCTGTTGGCCACTGAAGCATGCTGGGAGCCCCCTACCCTCATTAAGGAGGGCCTTGGAAAAAACGCATATGTACTTTTTGAACAAGTGCATCATTGTCGAGGTACTGCCTCTTCTCCTATGCTTTCAGTGCACTTCCCGTCTACCTCCTGAAATCGTTTTCCTGGAATTCTGCCCCCCTTTCAAGTCCTCTTCGCAGCCTTCCTTCAATATATTTTTGGACGATAGCTGTCATTTATAACTCTGCAGGTTTGTGAATTACAGTGTCCCTGAGCTCCTTTGTTCAACTCGCTATCTTGTGAGCTGCCTGCACACCCGCACTATTGCTTCAGGCCCTAATCTTGTTCCGGCACGGCATTCTGAGCCTTTGGTTAATTCCACATCCTGGTGAGAAATGAGCATTAAATTGCCCGTGCAGACACCTACAGCTAGTCTCTCATTGGTTCTCCCTATTCCTGTTCATCTTGCGCAGAAATTGCAAACTGTCCCAAACAGGAGGTTAAAGGCACTGACTCTCCAAGTGGGGAGAGTGTTAGTAAAGGGTCTGGAATTGTGAATCCGAGTAAAAGGGGATGAAAACGGAGATGCATTTGAAAATGTTTGCCAGTCACACGGTGCACCATACTGTGGGTTTCCCATGCATGTTTTATCTGAAGGAAGAATCCCTTAAACTTGGAGAGTTGGGACCCATGGAATGGGTACCATGCTGTATGACTTCAAAGGGTCTGCATTTGCTCATTGAACCTCACCAATGCTATCAGCCCGAAGTGCCCAACCTTATGTCTCACTCAGCTCTGGGTGTAGATGTGGTAAATCCAGGTTGCATCACAAGCCCTGAATGAATTATTTAAGAATTGCTCTCTATTTCACTGTCCTTGGGTTTTGTTTGTGTAATTCATTTTGGTAATGGGATTTATCGGATTTTCTCTGCTGCATTCATGCCGCTGTACACACGCTTCATTCTCTTACGGAGACATATAAATCCATGGGTTTGAAAATTCTTACTAGTCAGGTGTATTCCTAGGCGTTGAATATTGGGTGTTTAGTCCATTTCGCTGAGCAAGGGGTAGGTCTTGACTATTACATATTTGGCTTATGGAAAGGTATCTGTCCTAATTTCTATCTCTGGTTTTATGCAGCACCCCAACTCACCTTTCCCCTTAAGCAAGCATAAGTTGGTTTTCTAAATTTGAGACCCTGTTGTATTTTGTAATTCAGTTCATGTGTAGCCAAGTTTACGTTCCGTGTATTAGTGATATCTTATGATGTTTCATTTCCTGTGTGATTATTTCACTTAGAATCATCGTACCTGAATCCACTCATTATGCCGCGACGGGCCTGATGACATAGATTTCATTGCTGAGTGATATTCCATTGTACGTACGTACCAGAACTTCTTTATCCATTTTTCACATTCTGCGATATTTAACTCGTACCGTAGACGAGGTTCTTGTAAACAGAGCCGTCCGACACTTTGGGGTGGCTGTGTGTTTTTGATTTTAATTTCCCTAAGCTATAGGACCAAAAGTGGAAGTGCCGTAGGCTCCATACCTTTGTTTTTTCGGTGTTCCGGGAAACAACATACACTTCTCCAGAGTGACAGTTGGCAATTTACATCCCGCCCATCAGCATAACAAGGCTCCCTGATCTCCATGGCCTGTGCTGCCTTTCTGGATTTTACACTTTTATCAGATGGCCCTTATGACGGGGGAGCAGTGAGACTTCATTGTAGTGCAGATTTCTTGAACATGCTTGCTTGGTTGGCCAAAAAGGGCGTATGCGTTTTTTCCTGAATATATTCAAGAAAAAACGCATACGCCCTTTTTGACCAAGAGCATCATTGTCGACGTTCTGCCTCTTTTCCTATGCTTTAAATGCAATTCCCATCTACCCCCTGAAATCGTTTTCCTGCAAATCTGTCCTGCTTACAAGTCGTCTTTGCAGACTTCCTTCAATATATTTTTGGACGATAGCTGTCATTTATAACTCTGCAGGTTTGTGAGTTACAGTGCCCCTGAGCTCCTTTCTTCAACTCGCTATCTTGTGAGCTGGCCACAAACCCGCAGGATTGCTTCAGGCCCTAATCTGGTTTCGGCACGGCATGCTGAGCCTTTGGTTAATTCCTTTTCCTGGTGTGAAATGAGCGTTAAGATTGCCCGTGCAGACACCTACAGCTAGTCTCTCACTGGTTCTCCCTCTACCTGTTCATCTTGCGCAGAAATTGCAAACTGTGCCCAACAGGAGGTTAAAGGCACTGACTCTCCAAGTGGGGAGAGTTTTAGTAAAGTGTCTGGAATGGTGAACCCGAGTAAAAGGGGACAAAAACTGAGATGCATTTGAAAACGTTTGTCTGTCACACGGTGCACCATACTGTGGGTTTCCCATGCATGTTTTAGCTGAAAGAAGAATCCCTTAAACCTGGAGATTTGGGACCCATAGAATGGGTACCATGCAGTATGACTTCAAAGGGTCTGCATTTGCTCATCGAACCTCACCAATGCTATCAGCCGGAAGTGCCCAACCTTATGTCTCACTCAGCTCTGGGTGTAGATGTGGTAAATCCAGGTTGCATCACAAGCCCTGAATGAATTATTTAAGAATTGCTCTCTATTTCACTGTCCTTGTGTTTTGTTTGTGTAATTCATTTTGATAATGGGATTTATCGGATTTTCTATGCTGCATTCATGCCGCTGTACACACGCTTCATTCTCTTACGGAGACATATAAATCCATGGGTTTGAAGATTCTTGCTAGTCCGGTGAATTTCTAGTCGTTAAATATAGGGTGTTTAGCCCATTTCGTTGAGAAAGGGGTAGGTCTTGACTATGACATACTTGACGTATGGAATGGTATCTGTGCTAATTTCTATCTCTGGTTTTATGCAGCACCCCAACTCACCTTTCCCCTTAAGCAAACATAAGTTGGTTTTCTAAATTTGAGACCCTGTTCTGTTTTGTAATTCAGTTCATGTGTAGCCAAGATTACAATCCGCGTATTAGTGATATCTTATGATGTTTCATTTTCTGTGTGACTTATTTCACTTAGAATCATCGTACCTGAATCCACTCATTATGCCACGACGGGCCAGATGACATAGATTTCATTGGTGAGTGATATTCCATTGTACGTACGTACCACAACTTCTTTATCCATTTTTCGCTTTCTGGGATATTTAACATGTACCGTAGACGAGGTTCTTGTAAACAGAGCCGTCTGAAACTTTGGGGTGGCTGTGTGTTTTTGATTTTAATTTCCCTAAGCTATAGGACCATAAGTGGAAGTGCCGTAGGCTCCGTTGCTTTGTTTTTTAGGTGTTTCAAGAAACACCGTACACTTCTCGAGAGTGGCTCTTGGCAATTTACATCCCACCCATCAGCATAGCAAGGCTCCCTGTTCTCCATGGCCTGTGCTGCATTTCTGGATTTTACACTTTTTTCAGATGACCCTTTTGACCGGGGGGCAGTGAGACTTCATTGTAGTGCAGATTTCTTTAACATGCTTGCTTGGTTGGCCGAAAAGTGCGTATGCGATTTTTCCTGAATATATTCAGGAAAAAACGCAAACGCCCTTTTTGCCCAAGAGCATCATTTACGACGTTCTGCCCCTTTTCCTATGCTTTAAATGCAATCCCGTCTACCCCCTGAAATCGTTTTCCTGCAATTCTGTCCCGCTTACAAGTCGTCTTCGTAGCCTTCCCTCAATATATTTTTGGACGATAGCTGTCATTTATAACTCTGCAGGTTTGTGAGTTACAGTGCCCCTGAGCTCCTTTCTTCAACTCGCTATCTTGTGAGCTGGCCGCAAACCCGCAGGATTGCTTCAGGCCCTAATCTGGTTCCGGCACGGCATGCTGAGCCTTTGGTTAATTCCTTTTCCTGGTGTGAAATGAGCGTTAAATTTGCCCGTGCAGACACCTAGAGCTAGTCTCTCACTGGTTCTCCCTCTTCCTGTTCATCTTTTGCAGAAATTGCAAACTGTCTCCAACAGGAGGTTAAAGGCACTGACTCTCCAAGAGGGGAGAGTGTTAGTAAAGGGTCTGGAATGGTGAACCCGAGTAAAAGGGGACGAAAACTGAGATGCATTTGAAAACGTTTGTCTGTCACACGGTGCACCATACTGTGGGTTTCCCATGCATGTTTTAGCTGAAAGAAGATTCCCTTAAATCTGGAGATTTGGGACCCATAGAATGGGTACCATGCAGTATGACTTCAAAGGGTCTGCATTTGCTCATCGAACCTCACCAATGCTATCAGCCCGAAGTGCCCAACCTTATGTCTCACTCAGCTCTGGGTGTAGACGTGGTAAATCCATGTTGCATCACAAGCCCTGAATGAATTATTTAAGAATTGCTCTCTATTTCACTGTCCTTGGGTTTTGTTTGTGTAATTCATTTTGGTAATGGGATTTATCGGATTTTCTCTGCTGCATTCATGCCGCTGTACACACGCTTCATTCTCTTACGGAGACATATAAATCCATGGGTTTGAAGATTCTTACTAGTCAGGTGTATTCCTAGGCGTTGAATATTGGGTGTTTAGTCCATTTCGTTGAGCAAGGGGTAGGTCTTGACTATTACATATTTGGCTTATGGAAAGGTATCTGTCCTAATTTCTATCTCTGGTTTTATGCAGCACCCCAACTCACCTTTCCCCTTAAGCAAGCATAAGTTGGTTTTCTAAATTTGAGACCCTGTTGTATTTTGTAATTCAGTTCATGTGTAGCCAAGTTTACATTCCGTGTATTAGTGATATCTTATGATGTTTCATTTTCTGTGTGACTTATTTCACTTAGAATCATCATACCTGAATCCACTCATTATGGCGCGACGGGCCTGATGACATAGATTTCATTGCTGAGTGATATTCCATTGTACGTACGTACCAGAACTTCTTTATCCATTTTTCACATTCTGCGATATTTAACTTGTACCGTAGACGAGATTCTTGTATACAGAGCCGTCCGACACTTTGGGGTGGCTGTGTGTTTTTGATTTTAATTTCCCTAAGCTATAGGACCATAAGTGGAAGTGCCGAAGCCTCCGTAGCTTTGTTTTTTCGGTGTTCCAGGAAACACCATACACTTCTCCAGGGTGGCTGTTGGCAATTTACATCCCGCCCATCAGCATAACAAGGCTCCCTGTTCTCCATGGCCTGTGCTGCCTTTCTGAATTTTGCACTTTTTTCAGATGGCCCTTTTGACCGGGGGGCAGTGAGACTTCATTGTAGTGAAGATTTCTTTAACATGCTTGCTTGGTTGGCCAAAAAGGGCGTATGCGTTTTTTCCTGAATATATTCAGGAAAAAACCCATACGCCCTTTGTGGCCAAGAGCATCATTGTCGACGTTCTGCCTCTTTTCCTATGCTTTAAATGCAATTCCCGTCTACCCCCTGAAATCGTTTTCCTGCAATTCTGCCCCACTTACAAGTCGTCTTCGCAGCCTTCCTTCAATATATTTTTGGACGATAGCTGTCATTTATAACTCTGCAGGTTTGTGAGTTACAGTGCCCCTGAGCTCATTTCTTCAACTCGCTATCTTGTGAGCTGGCCGCATACCCACAGGATTGCCTCAGGCCCTAATCTGGTTCCGGCACGGCATGCTGAGCCTTTGGTTAATTCCTCTTCCTTGTGGGAAATGAGCGTTAAATTTGCCCGTGCAGACACCTAGAGCTAGTCTCTCATTCGTTCTCCCTATTCCTTTTCATCTTGCGCAGAAATTGCAAACTGTGCCCAACAGGAGGTTAAAGGCACTGACTCTCCAAGTGGGGAGAGTGTTCGTAAAGGGTCAGGAATGGTGAACCCGAGTAAAAGGGGACGAAAGCTGAGATGCATTTGAAAACGTTTGCCAGTCACATGGTGCACCATACTGTGGGTTTCCTATGCATGTTTTAGCTGAAGGAAGAATCCCTTAAACTTGGAGAGTTGGGACCCATGGAATGGGTACCATGCTGTATGACTTCAAAGGGTCTGCATTTGCTCATCGAACCTCACCAATGGTATCAGCCCGAAGTGCCCAACCTTATGTCTCACTCAGCTCTGGGTGTAGATGTGGTAAATCCAGGTTGCATCACAAGCCCTGAATGAATTATTTAAGAATTGCTCTCTATTTCACTGTCCTTGGGTTTTGTTTGTGTAATTCATTTTGATAATGGGATTTATCGGATTTTCTCTGTTGCATTCATGCCGCTGTACACACGCTTCATTCTCTTACGGAGACATATAAATCCATGGGTTTGAAGATTCTTACTAGTCAGGTGTATTCCTAGGCGTTGAATATGGGGTGTTTAGTCCATTTCGTTGAGCAAGGGGTAGGTCTTGACTATTACATATTTGGCTTATGGAAAGGTATCTGTGCTAATTTCTATCTCTGGTTTTATGCAGCACCCCAACTCACCTTTCCCCTTAAGCAAGCATAAGTTGGTTTTCTAAATTTGTGACCCTGTTCTGTTTTGTAATTCAGTTCATGTGTAGCCAAGTTTACATTCCGTGTAGTAGTGATATCTTATGATGTTTCATTTTCTGTGTGACTTATTTCACTTAGAATCATCGTACCTGAATCCACTCATTATGCCGTGACGGGCCTGATGACATAGATTTCATTGCTGAGTGATATTCCATTGTACGTACGTACCACAACTTCTTTATCCATTTTTCACATTCTGGGATATTTAACTTGTACTGTAGACGAGGTTCTTGTAAACAGAGCCGTCCGACACTTTGGGGTGGCTGTGTGTTTTTGATTTTAATTTCCCTAAGCTATAGGACCATAAGTGGAAGTGCCGTAGGCTCCGTAGCTTTGTTTTTTCGGTGTTCCGGGAAACACCATACACTTCTCCAGAGTGGCTGTTAGCAATTTACATCCCGCCCATAAGCATAACAAGGCTCGCTGTTCTCCATGGCCTGTGCTGCCTTTCTGGATTTTACACTTTTTTCAGATGGCCCTTTTAACCAGGGGGCAGTGAGACTTCATTGTAGTGCAGATTTCTTTAACATGCTTGCTTGGTTGGCCAAAAAGGGCGTATGCGTTTTTTCCTGAATATATTCAGGAAAAAACGCATACGCCCTTTTTGGGCAAGAGCATCATTGTCGACGTTCTGCCTCTTTTCCTATGCCTTAAAAGCAATTCCCGTCTACCCCCTGAAATCGTTTTCCTGCAAATCTGTCCCGCTTACAAGCCGCCTTCGCAGCCTTCCTTCAATATATTTTTGGACGATAGCTGTCATTTATAACTCTGCAGGTTTGTGAGTTACAGTGCCCCTGAGCTCATTTCTTCAACTTGCTATCTTGTGAGCTGGCCGCAAACCCACAGGATTGCCTCAGGCCCTAATCTTGTTCCTGCACGGCATGCTGAGCCTTTGGTTAATTCCTCTTCCTGGTGGGAAATGAGCGTTAAATTTGCCCGTGCAGACACGTAGAGCTAGTCTCTCATTGGTTCTCCCTATTCCTTTTCATCTTGCGCAGAAATTGCAAACTGTGCCCAACAGGAGGTTAAAGGCACTGACTCTCCAAGTGGGGAGAGTGTTCGTAAAGTGTCTGGAATGTTGAACCCGAGTAAAAGGGGACGAAAACTGAGATGCATTTGAAAACGTTTGCCAGTCACACGGTGCACCATACTGTGGGTTTCCCATGCATGTTTTAGCTGAAGGAAGAATCCCTTAAACTTGGAGAGTTGGGACCCATGGAATGGGTACCATGCTGTATGACTTCAAAGGGTCTGCATTTGCTCATCGAACCTCACCAATGCTATCAGCCCGAAGTGCCCAACCTTATGTCTCACTCAGCTCAGGGTGTAGATGTGGTAAATCCAGGTTGCATCACAAGCCCTGAATGAATTATTTAAGAATTGCTCTCTATTTCACTGTCCTTGGGTTTTGTTTGTGTAATTCATTTTGATAATGGGATTTATCGGATTTTCTCTGCTGCATTCATGCCGCTGTACACACGCTTCATTCTCTTACGGAGACATATAAATCCATGGGTTTGAAGATTCTTACTAGTCAGGTGTATTCCTAGGCGTTGAATATGGGGTGTTTAGTCCATTTCGTTGAGCAAGGGGTAGGTCTTGACTATTACATATTTGGCTTGTGGAAAGGTATCTGTGCTAATTTCTATCTCTGGTTTTATGCAGCACCCCAACTCACCTTTCCCCTTAAGCAAGCATAAGTTAGTTTTCTAAATTTGAGACCCTGTTCTGTTTTGTAATTCAGTTCATGTGTAGCCAAGTTTACATTCCGTGTATTAGTGATATCTTATGATGTTTCATTTTCTGTGTGACTTATTTCACTTAGAATCATCGTACCTGAATCCACTCATTATGCCGCGACGGGCCTGATGACATAGATTTCATTGCTGAGTGATATTCCATTGTCCGTACGTACCACAACTTCTTTATCCATTTTTCACATTCTTGGATATTTAACTTGTACCGTAGACGAGGTTCTTGTAAACAGAGCCGTCCGACACTTTGGGGTGGCTGTGTGTTTTTGATTTTAATTTCCCTAAGCTATAGGACCATAAGTGGAAGTGCCGTAGGCTCCGTAGCTTTGTTTTTTCGGTGTTCCGGGAAACACCATACACTTCTCCAGAGTGGCTGTTGGCAATTTACATCCCGCCCATCAGCATAACAAGGCTCCCTGTTCTCCATGGCCTGTGCTGCCTTTCTGGATTTTACACTTTTTTCAGATGGCCCTTTTGACCGGGGGGCAGTGAGACTTCATTGTAGTGCAGATTTCTTTAACATGCTTGCTTGGTTGGCCAAAAAGGGCGTATGCGTTTTTTCCTGAATATATTCAGGAAAAAACGCATACGCCCTTTTAGCCAAGTGCATCATTGTCGACGTTCTGCCTCTTTTCCTATGCTTTAAATGCAATTCCAGTCTACCCCCTGAAATCGTTTTCCTGCAGTTCTGCCCCGCTTTCAAGTCCTCTTCGCAGCCTTCCTTCAATATATTTTTGGACGATAGCTGTCATTTATAACACTGCAGGTTTGTGAATTACAGTGCCCCTGAGCTCCTTTCTTCAAATCGCTTTCTTGTGAGCTTGCCGCAAACCCGCAGGATTGCTTCAGGCCCTAATATGGTTCCGGCACGGCATGCTGAGCCTTTGGTTAATTCCTCTTCCTGGTGGGAAATGAGCGTTAAATTTGCCCCTGTAGACACCTACAGCTAGTCTCTCATTGGTTCTCCCTATTCCTGTTCATCTTGCTCAGAAATTGCAAACTGTGCCAATCAGCAGGTTAAAGTCACTGACTCTCCAAGTGGGGAGAGTGTTAGTAAAGGATCTGGAATTGTGAACCCAAGTAAAAGGGGACAAAAACTGAGATGCATTTGAAAACGTTTCCCGGTCACACAGTGCACCATACTGTGGGTTTCCCATGCATGTTTTAGCTGAAGGAAGAATCGCTTAAACCTGGAGAGTTGGGACCCATGGAATGGGTACCATGTAGTATGACTTCAAATGGTCTGCATTTGCTCATCGAGCCTCACCAATGCTATCAGCCCGAAGTGTCCAACCTTATGTCTCACTCAGCTCTGGGTGTAGTTGAGGTAAATCCAGGTTGCATCACAAGCCCTGATTGAATTATTTAAGAATTGCTCTCTATTTCACTGTCATTGTGTTTTGTTTTTGTAATTCATTTTGATAATAGGGTTTATCGGATTTTTTCTGCTGCCTTCATGCAGCTGTACACACGCTTGATTCTCTTATGGAGACATATAAATCTATGGGTTTGAAGATTCTTACTAGTCAGGTGTATTGCTAGGCTTTGAATATAGGGTGTTTAGTCCATCTCGTTGAGAAAGTGTAGGTCTTGACTATTATATATTTGACATATGGAATGGTATCTGTGCTAATTTCTATCTCTGGTTTTATACAGCACCCCAACTCACCTTTCCCCTTAAGCAAACATAAGTTGGTTTTCTAAATTTGAGACCCTGTTCTGTTTTGTAATTCTGTTCATGTGTAGCCAAGATTACATTCCGTATATTAGTGATATCTTATGATGTTTCATTTTCTGTGTCACTTATTTCACTTAGAATCATCGTACCTGAATCCACTCATTATGCCGCGACGGGCCTGATGACATAGATTTCATTGGAGATTGATATTCCATTGTACATACGTACCACCACTTCTTTATCCATTTTTTGCTTTCTGCGATATTTAACTTGTACCGTAGACGAGATTCTTGTAAACAGAGCCGTCTGAAACATTGGGGTGGCTGTGTGTTTCTGATTTTAATTTCCCTAAGCTATAGGACCATAAGTGGAAGTGCCGGAGGCTCCGTTGCTTTGTTTTTTAGGTGTTTGAGGAAACACCATACACTTCTCCAGAGTGGCTCTTGGCAATTTACATCCCACCCATCAGCATAACAAGGCTCCCTATTCTCCATGGCCTGTGCTTCCTTTCTGAATTTTACACTTTTTTCAGATGGCCCTTTTGACCGGGGGGCAGTGAGACTTCACTGTAGTGCAGATTTCTTTAACATGCTTGCTTGGTTGGCCAAAACGGGCATATGCTTTTTTTCCTGAATATATTCAGGAAAATACGTATACCCCCTTTTTGGCCAAGTGCATCACTGACGACGTTCTGCCTCTTTCCGTATGCTTTAAATGCAATTCCAGTCTACCCCCTGAAATCGTTTTCCTGCAATTCTGCCCCGCTTTCAAGTCCTCTTCGCAGCCTTCCTTCAATATATTTTTGGACGATAGCTGTCATTCATATCTCTGCAGGTTTTTGAATTACAGTGCCCCTGAGCTCCTTTCTTCAAATCGCTTTCTTGTGAGCTGGCCACAAACCCTCAGGATTGCTTCAGGCCCTAATCTGATTCCGGAACGGCATGCCGAGCCTTTGGTTAATTCCTCTTCCTGGTGGGAAATGAGCGTTAAATTTGCCCCTGCAGACACCTACAGCTAGTCTCTCATTGGTTCTCCCTATTCCTGTACATCTTGCGCAGAAATTGCAAACTGTGCCAAACAGGAGGTTAAAGGCACTGACTCTCCAAGTGGGGAGAGTGTTAGTAAAGGGTCTGGAATGGTGAACCCGAGTAAAAGGGGACGAAAACTGAGATGCATTTGAAAACGTTTTCCGGTCACACGGTGCACCATACTGTGGGTTTCCCATGCATGTTTTAGCTGAAGGAAGAATCCCTTAAACCTGGAGAGTTGGGACCCATGGAATGGGTACTATGCAGTATGACTACAAATGGTCTGCATTTGCTCATCGAACCTCATCCATGCTGTCAGCCCGAAGTCTCCAACCTTATGTCTCACTCAGCTCTGGGTGTAGATGAGGTAAATCCAGGTTGCATCACAAGCCCTGAATGAATTATTTAAGAATTGCTCTCTATTTCACTGTCATTTTTTTTGTTTTTGAAATTTATTTTGATAATGGGATTTAGCTGATTTTCACTGCTGCGTTTTTGTCACTGTACACACGCTTGATTCTCTTATGGAGACATATAAATCCATATGTATTAAGACTCTTACTCATCCTGTATATTCCTAGGCACTGAATATGGGGTGTTGAGTCCATTTCGTTGACCAGGAAGTAGGTTTTTTCTATTACATATTTGGCTTATGGAACGGTATCTGTGCTAATTTCAATCTCTGGTTTTATGCAGCACCCCAACTCTCCTTGATCCTTAAGCAAGCATAAGTTGGTTTTCTAAATTTGAGACCCCGTTCTCTTTTGTAATTCAGTTCATTTGTAGCCACGTTTACATTCCATGTATTAGTAATATCGTATGTCTTTGTCTTTTTGAATTATGTGACTTCAAATGATCATACGTAACTCCTCTGGGGTTGTTACAACTGGCCATGTTTCATTGATTTTCAGGCTGAGTAATATTCCACTCTACATAAGTGCCACACCTCTGTCCATTTTTTCCCTCCAGTGACATATAAATTATATCCTAATCGGGGATATATTAAACAGAGAGGCGGTAAACATTGGGGTGCCTGTGTCCTCTCGATTTTTCTTTTTCCCAAGATATACGTCCATGAGTGCAAGTGCCCTGTGCTCTGTAGCTCATTTTTTAGATGCTTTAGTAATCACAATACACTTTTCCAGAGTGACCGTTGGCAATATACATTTCCACTATAAGCCTCACAGGGCTCCCTTTTCTCCTTGCCCTGTCCTGCATTTCTGGTGTTTACACTTTATGAGGAAGGCTCTTCTGACTGATGCGAAGTGATATGTTTTGTAGTATTGATTTCCAGTGCCCACCTGTTTGGTTGGCTAAAAAAGTGTATGCCCTTTTCTTGAATATATACAGAAAAAGATGCATACACCCTTTTTGGCCAACTGCAATGTTGGCAATGTTCAGCCCCTTTTCTTGTGCTTAATGGCGAGTCCTTTCTACCTCATCCAATCCCTTTCCTGCCATTCTCCGTTGCTTACAAGTCCTTTTCTCTGACTTTCCTCAAGACATTTTTCAGTGATAGATATTTTCAACTCTGCAGTTTCGTGAATTTTAGTGTCCCTGAGTTCCATTTTTCAACTTGTGTTTATGGGAACTGGCCACAAAGCAGCGGGATTTCCTCAAGCCCTATTCTGTTTCCATGGGCAACCCTAGCCTTTGGTCAATTCGTCTTCCTGATTGGAAATTAGAGTGACATATGTCTGTCCGAAAACCTAGGACTTGTCTCTCATTGTTCCTCCTCCTTCTGCTTCATCCTTGGACAAATTCCAAACTGTGTGCAACAGGATGTTGACAGTGCTGACATCTCCAAGTGGGGAGACTGTTAGTAAAGGCGCCGGAGTGGTGAACCCGAGCACCAGGAGATGAGGAGATGAGATGCCTTTTCCAAACTCTTCCCGATCAGACGATATACCATCCTCTGGGTGTGACAGGCATGTTTTAGCTGTAGGAAGTGTCCCGTTCATGTGAGGAGAACACCAGGGCTTTTTCAAAATCAGTGTCTCTCCGCTACCCAAACTGGGGAATTTTTTAAGCTACGGCTACACATATGTTCATTAAGGGCCTTGGGAAGTAGGCAGAGTCCAAACTTTAGATGATTGAAGTCTTCAGGGTCAGAAGCACTGACCACCGGCTTCCCTTAGGTTCCATTTTAACTGTCATTGATAGATGATGTCAATAAAAATATCTATTCTTTTTCAGATTATTTCCCCTTATAGGTTATTGCAAAATATTGAGTGTAGTTCCCTGTGCTATAGAGTAGTTCCTTGTTGACGATCTATTTTATACATAGCAGTGTGTATGTGTTAATCCCAAACTGTTAATTTATCCCTCCTCCCACCTTTCTCCTTTGGTAATAATAAATTATAAGATTTTATACTTCTCAGAAATGGGGGAGCTGAATGAGAGGTATCATTTTCAATGGAAAAGCATTTAAAACAAGATTGAAGATTTAACCAAGATTATTAGATGTACATCCTTGGAAAGAAATCACTTCGCTTCTCTAATATTGACCTGACAAATAAGACAAACCTTTTCACTGAACTTGCTTATAATAAAGTGATGGAAATATCAAATGGAAGTGTTAGAAACATCTTATTTTACCCGAGCCTTATACACTGTTCTATGTTAATTATAGTTTGGCTCACACATCTGTTCATTGAAGTTACAACGTTCTCAATTTCTGTTACTGATCCTCCAGAGTGGACCCCAACAAGTGTCCCCACGCCCAGTGTCATTGGAGCCAAAAGATCGAGACTGAGTTTGGTTCAGAAGCAAAGGAAACTTTATATTTTGATCAGAGAATGGAGAGGTGAGAGCATGTGCTACCCCGTGGGCTGTGGGCTGGGCTGCTGTGTAGAGATCCTGTCAGATTCAGTGGGAGGGAGGGGGCAGAGCTCTCGAGGGCCCTGTTGGCTGCAGCTCAGGCTCTATATCGCGGAGTCTGCACTGGGCCCCAGGACCTGATGTGTCGACCCAGCCATTCTGTACTAGGAAATCTGGTCTGAAGTGCCGGGTGTGGAACCTCTGTATGCGGGACCCTAGGAGCACATGAAATTAGACAAAGCACAAAGGATAAAAAAGGTTAGACTTTATTTTATTGCCCAGATTCTATTTTTATCTCCCAGGGATTTTTAATGGGCTTTGCCTGGGACAAACCCCTCTTCTGCCTTTTGTCCTCTTCCTCATTCTTGGAGTGCTGAGGGTGCAGACCCTTCTTCTGTAACTGCTGAGTGCTGAGTTAGGAGCCCTTATACCCGTGGGCGAGGGTCAGAACTTCTCCCCAGCAGCCTCTAGGTGACGTTGATTGTCCCCAGGCCTCCAGCCTCCCTGTTCATCTGCCTGAGCATGAGCATTGGAAGTGTTATAGATTCTAATGACCTTTAAGGGTCCGGGAAGGAAATGTGCAGTGACGCTGTGAGGTCCACTTTCACCACGCCACACATTTGTTCAGACACTTTAGGCTGACCGTTTCTGCCAGCCTAGATGCTCTGACTAGTAGTCTGCACTTTCTTCAATTAGGCCTCTGAATTAACGTAAAAACAGCACCAGGTGTCAGGACCCTGCCTGCTCAACTCCCGGACAGTCCAGGGTCAGTTGTGATGAAGGACCATGATGGCCACTGAGTCAACAGCCTTTTGAAGTAAACAGGAGTCCAGCCGGTCTTACTGGTCACCATCATCACGGTGTCTGTAGGCTTTTCTATGGTGACAGCGTGATATACGGTTCCCCTGCCAAGATTATTACCTCCCCTCTGGGTGCAGTAAGTCCTGCAAGCAGTAGTCTACTCTTTTGTGACACACTCTTGTTGTTTTATGAGAGAAACTCCAGGTCAAGTGATGGTCACATGTGTCGTCATGGTGCCCCGTTGCCCCCGGATATCTCTCTGGAGGTTGGAGTAGGAGGGCTTCCTCACTGGAGGTCAGTGTGCCCACGGAGCAAACCCTGCAACTTCAGGGCATGGTTGGGGGTTAGGAACACCACGTGGGGTCCTTTTCCCTTAGGAGGGAGGTGGCCTTTTGAGCTGCTGATTTCCAGGTTTTTAGATACCGCCAGTATGTTGGCCAGATGTTGCAGTGGGCCAAGCCCCTTGGTGACTATAGTTTATCCTACCTGGATGGCATTCTTGCATTGTTCCATTTCAAGTGGTCCCAGGTTTTGCACTAATACTCCAATGGCAATTCACCTTTCACCAGGAATGTAAAGGTCAAAGGGTTTAGCTAAATTAGGGAGTTCCAGGGCAAGGGTCTGAATTGACTGCTCTTTCCATTCTTGAAAGGCCACTTCTGGATTCTATTCAAAAGGATCATCATCTTTTCCTTTCAGTGTTTCATATAGAGGCCCAGCTAGTAGACTGTAGTTAGGGATCCAGAAGCAGCAAACTCTGGCCTCCCCAGGAACCCCTAAGCTGTCTTCTAGTTTTAGAAAGGGGTAAGGCTGTAAATTGTTTCTTCCCTTTCCTGGGATGAGCTTCTCCGACCTTCTGTGAGAATGAAGCCCAGGCAGGTCACCGTAGTCTGTGATATTTGAGCTTTTTCTTGGACAACTTCTATCCTTTATTGGCTTGGTAGTTCAGAGGCCTCCTTAGTAGGGCTGGTGATCAGAATGTCGTCAGCATATTGAAGGAGTGTTTCCTTTTCCAGAGGTAGAACTTTTACGTCTTTAGCTAAGCTTTCCCCAAAGATGGTGTGGGAATTTTTGAACACTTGGGGCAAGACGGCCTGGATGTATTGTTTTAGTTGTATGTTGAGTCCTGCCACTTACAAGCCAAAATTTCTTGTGACTCTGGGACTAATGGCATACAAAAGAAGGCATCATTGAAGA
The DNA here is from genome assembly GCF_059928025.1 of Delphinapterus leucas. Classification (NCBI taxonomy): domain Eukaryota; kingdom Metazoa; phylum Chordata; class Mammalia; order Artiodactyla; family Monodontidae; genus Delphinapterus; species Delphinapterus leucas. The sequence goes on along the minus strand of NW_028322246.1, from coordinate 5,338,474 downwards.
CTAATACAGAATACCGTCTCCTGGTGGTTGGTAGAATGACCAGCAGGGTGTAGGAATTAGGAACTACTGGAGGTATATACTCGGTGGCTTCACTGACGATCCTGACATCTTTACCAGGCCCCTGGCAGCCCATGGGGCTCTCGTGGTCAGGCCAATCTCAGGATATGGAGCTCACCTGGGCAGGTACCCCACCTCCACACCAGCCCATGGGGCTCTCATGGTCAGGCCCATCCCAGGATATGGGGTTCCCTGGGCAGGTCCCCTGCAGCCCATGGGGCTCTCGTGGTCAGCTCCCTCCCAGGATACAGAGCTACACTTGCAGGTACTGTGGCAGGGCAGGGCACACAGGAACCGTGCACATTGCCCTCATTGCAGAGCACTCTCAGCTCACCTGTCACTCAGATCTGACACAGAGCACCTCAGAGCAGGACTTGAACTAACAAATAGCAACTCCGACAGGTCTGTGACCCTGGGCATCACTCTGTACGGCCTGCCACCACCTGGTCTTCCAGAGACTTCCACTGCACCCGGGGCACCAGGCCTCTGTCTCCACCCACCACCCACCCCTCCTCTCCCTGACTCCTGGGGTCCTCTTATTAGGCCAGGGTTTTCTTGAAGCTGTCTCCCACTCATGGGCCAGATAAAATGATTAGAATACAAGCCAGAGCTGCAGCCCATTGTCTATCCTGACTCTCAAGAGCCCACACCTGTTCCTTGGACCTGGCCGATTCAGCAAGTTCCATTTTCTGCAACTGTGAGACCCTGAGGGGTGATGATTGGCTGACCTGGGCAGCCTGACCATGCCGGCCAGCCCTCCCCAGGTGTGCCTGTTTTGAGATCAATATAAACACCGCTCCAGGCAGCAAGAACCCCTGCAGCTGTGCCTGACGCCATTTTCTCTGCCCTGTCAGCAGTCTCGGGGCTGGGCTGGTGGGAGGGAGTGACAGGTCACGGCGTTGTGGGTGGCCCAGTGTGAGTGGGGCTCTGCTGGACTTTCTGCAGCAGTTGTCAAGATGCCACCTGCTAAAGAAGAGGATGTGTCACCCATACCTGGCGCTGGAATTTCTCCCTGGGCAGACGTGAGGAAGGAAGAAATCAGTGGGGGCCGGGACAGGAGGGGTATCTCAGGCAGGGAAATGGAAAGCTTCCAGAAGAGCACCCAGGGCCAGGACCATCCTGGCTGGCCTGCAGGCACCAAGTTGGCTGGCATGCAATCACTCGTGTGGCTCCATTGCCCTTCCTCTAGGCTTTCAAGTCCTTGAACATATTCAGGTGTTTTATCTGGGAAGGGTGGGAACATTTCAGCAGCAGCTGGCCTGGGGCTCGGACCACGTTTACTCACAGATGCCTCAGCACGGTCCCCCAGCTTTGCAATGAGGACGCTTGTTGCGTGGGGCCTGCTGGCTGTATGGGAGATGATTCCCCACCACTGACCAACTTCAGAATTGTTTACAACTGGAGCAAGTGTCCTGATACGGTTTTCCTCTGTGTAACTTGTGGATTCTGTTTGTTTTTTCTATTTTTCGTTTTTGGTTCAAGGTAGATTTCATTCCTCTTTTTTGCATTTACAAATATAAGCATAGAAATAATTTATTCATATAAATACATGTATGTGGAGGGAAGAATATTTTTTCTGTTTTACTTTTTAATTTTATTTTTTTTAATTTTTAATCTTATTTTTTATACAGCAGGTTCTTATTGGTTATCTATTTTATACATATAAATGTATACATGTCAATCCCAATCTCTCAACTCTTCACACCACCATCCCCCCAACAGCTTTCTGCCCTTGGTGCAGATTTCCTTTACAGGCTTGCTTGGTTGGCCATCAAGGGTGTATGCGTTTTTTCCTGAATATATTCAGGAAAAAATGCATACGCCCTTTTTGGCAAAGTGCATCATTGTCGACATTCTGCCTCATTTCCTATGCTTTAAGTGCAATTCCAGTCTACCCCCTGAAATAGTTTTCCTCAAATGCTGCCCCCCTTTCCAGTCCTCTTCGCAGACTTACTTCAATATATTTTTGGACGATAGCTGTCATTCATAACTCTGCAGGTTTGTGAATTAGAGTGCCCCTGAGCTCCTTTCTTCAACTCGCTTTCTTGTGAGCTGGCCGAAAACCGCAGGAATGCTTCAGGCGCTAATCTGTTTCTGGCAGGGCACGCTGACCCTTTGGTTAATTCCTCTTCCTGGTGGGAAATGGTCGTTACACTTGCCCGTGCAGGCACCTACAGCTAGTCTCTCATTGGTTCTCCCTATTCCTGTTCATCTTGCTCAGAAATTGCAAACTGTGCTGAACAGGATGTTAAAGGCATTGACTCTCCAGGTGGGGAGAGTGTTAGTAAAGCGTCTGGAATGGTGAACCCGAGTACCAGGGCACAAAAACTGAGATGCATTTGAAAACGTTTCGCAATCACATGGTGGAATATACTCTGCGTTTCTCATGCATGTTTTAGCTGAAGGAAGAATCCCTTAAACCTGGAGAGTTGGGACCCATGGAATGGGTACCATGCAGTATGCCTTCAAACGGTCTGCATTTGCTCACCGAGCCTCACCAATGGTATCAGCGCGAAGGGTCCAGCCTTATGTCTCACCCAGCTCTGGGTGTAGATGTGGTAAATCCAGGTTGCATCACAAGCCCTGAATGAATTATTTAAGAATTGCTCTCTATTTCACTGTCATTGTGTTTTGTTTTTGAAATTTTTTTTGATAAAGGAAGTTATCCGATTTTCACTGCTGCGTTTAGGCCACTGTACACACGCTTGATTCTCTTACGGAGACATATAAATCCATGGGTTTTAAGATTCTTATTGTCAGGTATATTCCGAGGCGTTGAATATGGGGTGTTGAGTTCATTTCGTTGAGCAAGGAGTAGGTCTTGTCTATTATATATTTGGCTTATGGAAAGATATCTGTGCTAATTTCAATCTCTGGTTTTATGCAGCACGCCAACTCACCTTTCCCCATAAGCAAGCGTAAGTTCGTTTTCTAAATTTGAGACCGTGTTCTGTTTTGTAGATCAGTTCATGTGTAGCCAAGTTTACATTCCATGTATTAGTGATAACTTATGATGTTTCTTTTTCTGTGTGACTTATTTCACGTAAAATCATCATACCTGAATCCATTCATTATGCCACTACTGGCCTGATGACATAGATATCATTGCTGAGTGATATTCCATTGTACATACGTACCACATCTTCTTTATCCATATTTCGATTTCTGGGATATTTAACTTGTATCGTAGACGAGGTTCTTGTAAACAGAGCCGTCCCAAACTTTGGGGTGGCTCTGTGTTTTTCATTTTAATGTCCCTAAGCTATAGGACCATAAGTGGAAGTGCCATAGGCTGTGTTGCTTTGTTTCCTACGTGTTTCCGGAAACACCATACAGTTCTCCAGAGTGGCTTTTGGCGGTTCACATCCCGCCCATCAGCATAACAAGGCTACATGTTCTCCATGGCCTGTCCTGCCTTTCTGGATTTTACACTTTTTTCAGATGGCCCTTTTGACCGGGGGGCAGTGAGGCTTCATTGTAGTGCAGATTTTCTTTACACGCTTGCTTGGTTGGCCAAAAAGGGCGTATGCGTTTTTTCCTGAATATATATATGGGGAGAGTGTTATTGACGGGTCTGGAATATTGAACCCTAGTACCAGGGGAAAAAAACTGAGATGCATTTGAAAACGAATCCAAATCACAAGGTGGACCATACTCTGGGTTTCCCATGCATGTTTTAGCTGAAGGAAGAATCCCTTAAACCTGGAGAGTTGGGACCCATGAAATGGGTACCATGCAGTATGACTTCAAATGTTCTGCATTTGCTCACCGAACCTCACCAATGCTATCAGCCCGAAGTGTCCAGCCTTATGTCTCACCCAGCTCTGGTTGAAGATGTGCTAAATCCAGGTTGTATCACAAGCCCTGAATGAATTATTTAAGAATTGCCCTCTATTTCAGTGTCATTGTGTTTTGTTTTTGAAATTTATTTTGATAATGGGATTTATCGGATTTTCACTGATGCGTTTAGGCCGCTGTACACACGCTTGATTCTCTTACGGAGACATATAAATCCATGGGTTTTAAGATCCTTACTAGTCAGGTATATTCCTAGGCGTTGAATATGGGGTGTTGACTCCATTTCGTTGAGCAAGGAGTAGGTCTTTTCTATTACATATTTGGTTTATGGAACAGTTTCTGTGCTAATATCAATCTCTGGTTTTATGCAGCACCCCAACTCACCTTTCCCCATAAGCAACCATCAGTTGGTTTTCTAACTTGGAGACCCTCTTCTGTTTTGTAATTCAGTTCATGTGTAGCCAAGTTTCATTCCATGTATTAGTGATATCTTATGATGTTCCTTTTTCTGTGTGACTTATTTCACGTAGAATCATTGTACCTGAATCCACTCATTATGCCGCTAAGGGCCAGATGACATAGATTTCATTGCTGAGTGATTTTCCATTGTACGTATGTACCACAACTTCTTTATCCATTTTCGCTTTCTGAGATATTTAACTTGTACCGTAGACGAGGTTCTTGTAAACAGAGCCGACCCAAACTTTGGGGTGGCTGTGTGTTTTTGATTTTAACTTCCCTAAGCTATAGGACCATAAGTGGAAGTGCCATAGGCTGTGTTGCTTTGTTTCCTACGTGTTTCAGGAAACACCATACACTTCTCCAGAGTGGCTGTTGGCAGTTCACATCCCGCCCATCAGCATAACAAGGCTCCCTGTTCTCCATGGCCTGTGCTGCCTTTCTGGATTTTACACTTTTTTCAGATGGCCCTTTTGACTGGGGGGCAGTGAGACTTCATTGTAGTGCAGATTTCTTTAACATGCTTGCTTGGTTGGCCAAAAAGGGCGTATGCGTTTTTTCCTGAATATATTCAGGAAAAAACCCATACGCCCTTTTTGGCCAAGTGCATCATTGTCGACGTACTGCCTCTTTTCCTAAGCTTTAAATGCAATTCCAGTCTACCCCCTGAAATCGTTTTCCTGCAATTTTGCCCCGCTTTCAAGTCCTCTTCACAGCCTTCCTTCAATATATTTTTGGATGATAGCTGTCACTTATAACTCTGCAGGTTTGTGAATTAGAGTGCCCCTGAGCTCCTTTCTTCAAATCGCTTTCTTTTGAGCTGGCCGCAAACCCGCAGGATTGCTTCAGGCCCTAATCTTTTTCCGGCACGGCATGCTGAGCGTTTGGTTAATTCCTCTTCCTGGTTGGAAATGAGCGTTAAATTTGCCCGTGCAGACACCTACAGCTAGTCTCTCATTGGTACTCCCTATTCCTGTTCATCTTGCGCAGAAATTGCAAACTGTGCCAAATAGGAGGTTAAAGGCACTGACTCTCCAAGTGGGGAGAGTGTTAGTAAAGGGTCTGGAATGGTGAACCCGAGTAAAAGGGGACAAAAACTGAGATGCATTTGAAAACGTTTGTCGGACACACGGTGCACCATACTGTGGGCTTCCCATGCATGCTTTAGCTGAAGGAAGAATCGCTTAAACCTGGAGAGTTGGGACCCATGGAATGGGTACCATGTAGTATGACTTCAAATGGTCTGCATTTGCTCATCGAACCTCACCAATGCTATCAGCCCGAAGTGTCCAACCTTATGTCTCACTCAGCTCTGGGTTTAGATGAGGTAAATCCAGGTTGCATCACAAGCCCTGAATGAATTATTTAAGAATTGCTCTCTATTTCACTGTCATTGTGTTTTGTTTTTGTAATTCATTTTGATAATAGGATTTATCGGATTTTCTCTGCTGCCTTCATGCAGCTGTACACATGCTTGATTCTCTTATGGAGACATATAAATCCATGGGTTTGAAGATTCTTACTAGTCAGGTGTATTCCTAGGCGTTGAATATAGGGTGTTTAGCCCATTTCGTTAAGCAAGGGGTAGGTCTTGACTATTACATATTTGACGTATGGAATGGTATATGTGCTAATTTCTATCTCTGGTTTTATGCAGCACCCCAACTCACCTTTCCCCTTAAGCAAACATAAGTTGGTTTTCTAAATTTGAGACCCTGTTCTGTTTTGTAATTCAGTTCATGTGTAGCCAAGATTACATTCGGTGTATTAGAGTTAACTTATGATGTTTCATTTTCTGTGTGACTTATTTCTCTTAGAATCATCGTACCTGAATCCACTCATCATGCCACGACGGGCCAGATGACATAGATTTCATTGGTGAGTGATATTCCATTGTACGTACGTACCACAACTTCTTTATCCATTTTTCGCTTTCTGGGATATTTAACTTGTACCGTAGACGAGGTTCTTGTAAACAGAGCCGTCTGAAACTACGGGGTGGCTGTGTGTTTTTGATTTTAATTTCCCTAAGCTATAGGACCATAAGTGGAAGTGCCGTAGGCTCCGTTGCTTTGTATTTTAGGTGTTTCAGGAAACACCATACACTTCTCCAGAGTGGCTGTTGGCAATTTACATCCCACCCATCAGCATAACAAGGCTCCCAGTTCTCCATGGCCTGTGCTGCATTTCTGGATTTTACACTTTTTTCAGATGGCCCTTTTGACCGGGGGGCAGTGAGACTTCATTGTAGTGCAGATTTCTTTAACATGCTTGCTTGGTTGGCCAAAAAGGGAGTATGCGCTTTTTCCTGAATATATTCAGGAAAAAACGCATACGCCCTTTTTGGCCAAGTGCATCATTGTCGACGTTCTGCCTCTTTTCCTATGCTTTAAATGCAATTCCAGTCTACCCCCTGAAATCGTTTTCCTGCAATTCTGCCCCGCTTTCAAGTCCTCTTCGCAGCCTTCCTTCAATACATTTTTGGACGATAGCTGTCATTTATAACACTGCAGGTTTTGAATTACAGTGCCCCGGAGCTCCTTTCTTCAAATCGCTTTCTTGTGAGCTGGCCGCAAACCCGCAGGATTGCTTCAGGCCCTAATCTGGTTCCGGCACGGCATGCTGAGCGTTTGGTTAATTCCTCTTCCTGGTTGGAAATGAGCGTTAAATTTGCCCATGCAGACACCTACAGCTAGTCTCTCATTGGTTCTCCCTATTCCTGTTCATCTTGCGCAGAAATTGCAAACTGTGCCAAACAGGAGGTTAAAGGCACTGACTCTCCAAGTGGGGAGAGTGTTAGTAAAGGGTCTGGAATTGTGAACCCGAGTAAAAGGGGACGAAAACTGAGATGCATTTGAAAACGTTTCCCGGTCACACGGTGCACCATACTGTGGGTTTCCTATGCATGTTTTAGCTGAAGGAAGAATCGCTTAAACCTGGAGAGTAAGGACCCATGGAATGGGTACCATGCAGTATGACTTCAAATGGTCTGCATTTGCTCATCGAACCTCACCAACGCTATCAGCCCGAAGTATCCAACCTTATGTCTCACTCAGCTCTGGGTGTAGATGAGGTAAATCCAGGTTGCATCACAAGACCTGAATGAATTATTTAAGAATTGCTCTCTATTTCACTGTCATTGTGTTTTGTTTTTGTAATTCATTTTGATAATGGGATTTATCGGATTTTCTCTGCTGCCTTCATGCAGCTGTACACACGCTTGATTCTCTTATGGAGACATATAAATCCATGGGTTTGAAGATTCTTACTAGTCAGGTGTATTCCTAGGCGTTGAATATAGGGTGTTTAGCCCATTTCGTTGAGCAAGGGGTAGGTCTTGACTATTACATATTTGACGTATGGAATGGTATCTGTGCTAATTTCTATCTCTGGTTTTATGCAGGACCCCAACTCACCTTTCCCCTTTAGCAAACATAAGTTGGTTTTCTAAATCTGATACCCTGTTCTGTTTTGTAATTCAGTTCATGTGTAGCCAAGATTACATTCTGTGTATTAGAGATAACTTATGATGTTTCATTTTCTGTGTGACTTATTTCTCTTAGAATCATCGTACCTGAATCCACTAATTATGCCACGACGGGCCAGATGACATAGATTTCATTGGTGAGTGATATTCCATTGTACGTACGTACCACAACTTCTTTATCCATTTTTCGCTTTCTGGGATATTTAACTTGTACCGTAGACGAGGTTCTTGTAAACAGCGCCGTCTGAAACTTTGGGGTGGCTGTGTGTTTTTGATTTTAATTTCCCTAAGCTATAGGACCATAAGTGGAAGTGCCGTAGGCTCCGTTGCTTTGTTTTTTAGGTGTTTCAGGAAACACAATACACTTCTCCAGAGTGGCTCTTGGCAATTTACATCCCACCCATGAGCATAACAAGGCTCACTGTTCTCCATGGCCTGTGCTGCCTTTCTGGATTTTACACTTTTTTCAGATGGCCCTTTTGACAGGGGGGCAGTGAGACTTCATTGTAGTGCAGATTTCTTTAACATGCTTGCTTGGTTGGCCAAAAAGGGCGTATGCGTTTTTTCCTGAATATATTCAGGAAAAAACGCATACGCCCTTTTTGGCCAAGAGCATCATTGTCGACGTTCTGCCTCTTTTCCTGTGCTTTATATGCAATTCCCGTCTACCCCCTGAAATCGTTTTCCTGCAATTCTGCCCCGCTTTCTAGTCGTCTTCGCAGCCTTCCTTCAATATATTTTTGGACGATAGCTGTCGTTTATAAATCTGCAGGTTTGTGAGTTACAGTGGCCCTGAGCTCCTTTCTTCAACTCGCTATCTTGTGAGCTGTCCGCAAACCCGCAAGATTGCTTCAGGCCCTAATCTGGTTCCAGCACGGCATGATGAGCCTTTGGTTAATTCCTCTTCCTGGTGCGAAATGAGCGTTAAATTTGCCCGTGCAGACACCTACAGCTAGTCTCTCATTGGTTCTCCCTATTCCTGTTCATCTTGCGCAGAAATTGCAAACTGTGCCCAACAGGAGGTTAAAGGCACCTACTCTCCAAGTGGTGAGAGTGTTGGTAAAGGGTCTGGAATGGTGAACCCAAGTAAAAGGGGACAAAAACTGAGATGCATTTGAAAACGTTTGTCGGACACACGGTGCACCATACTGTGGGTTTCCCATGCATGTTTTAGCTGAAGGAAGAATCCCTTAAATCTGGAGAGGTGGGAACCATGGAATGGGTACCATGCAGTATGACTTCAAAGGGTCTGCATTTGCTCATCGAACCTTACCAATGCTATCAGCCCGAAGTGCCCAACCTTATGTCTCACTCAGCTCTGGGTTTAGATGTGGTAAATCCAGGATGCATCACAAGACCTGAATGAATTATTTACGAATTGCTCTCTATTTCACTGTCCTTGTGTTTTGTTTGTGTAATTCATTTTGATAATGGGATTTATCGGATTTTCTCTGCTGCATTCATGCCACTGTACAAAGGCTTCTTTCTCTTACGGAGACATATAAATCCATGGGTTTGAAGATTCTTACTAGTCAGGTGTATTCCTAGGCGTTTAATATGGGTTGTTTAGTCCATTTCGTTGAGCAAGTGGCAGGTCTTGACTATTACCTATTTGGCTTATGGAAAGGTATCTGTGCTAATTTCTATCTCTGGTTTTATGCAGCACCCCAACTCACCTTTCCCCTTAAGCAAGCATAAGTTGTTTTTCTAAATTTGAGACACTGTTCTGTTTTGTAATTCAGTTCATGTGCAGCCAAGTTTACATGCCGTGTATTAGTGATATCTTATGATGTTTCATTTTCTGTGTGACTTATTTCACTTAGAATCTTCGTACAGGAATCCACTCATTATGCCGCGACGGGCCTGATGACATAGATTTCATTGCTGAGTGATATTCCATTGTACGTACGTACCACAACTTCTTTATCCATTTTTCATATTCTGGGATATTTAACTTGTACCGTAGACGAGGTTCTTGTAAACAGAGCCGTCCGACACTTTGGGGTGGCTGTGTGTTTTTGATTTTAATTTCCCTAATCTATAGGACCATAAGTGGAAGTGCCGTAGGCTCTGTAGCTTTGTTTTTTCGGTATTCCGGGAAACACCATACACTTCTCCAGAGTGGCTGTTGGCAATTTACATCCCGCCCCTCAGCATAACAAGGCTCCCTGTTCTCCATGGCCTGTGCTGCCTTTCTGGATTTTACACTTTTTTCAGATGGCCCTTTTGACCGGGGGGCAGTGAGACTTCATTGTAGTGCAGATTTCTTTAACATGCTTGCTTGGTTGGCCAAAAAGGGCGTATGCGTTTTTTCCTGAATATATTCAGGAAAAAACGCATACGCCCTTTTTGGCCAAGAGCATCATTGTCGACGTTCTGCCTCTTTTCCTATTCTTTAAATGCAATTCCCGTCTACCCCCTGAAATCGTTTTCCTGCAATTCTGCCCCACTTACAAGTCGTCTTCGCAGCCTTCCTTCAATATATTTTTGGACGATAGCTGTCATTTATAACTCTGCAGGTTTGTGAGTTACAGTGCCCCTGAGCTCATTTCTTCAACTCGCTATCTTGTGAGCTGGCCGCAAACCCACAGGATTGCCTCAGGCCCTAATCTGTTTCCGGCACGGCATGCTGAGCCTTTGGTTAATTCCTCTTCCTGGTGGGAAATGAGCGTTAAATTTGCCCGTGCAGAAACCTAGAGCTAGTCTCTCATTCGTTCTCCCTATTCCTTTTCATCTTGCGCAGAAATTGCAAACTGTGCCCAACAGGAGGTTAAAGGCACTGACTCTCCAAGTGGGGAGAGTGTTCGTAAAGGGTCTGGAATGGTGAACCCGAGTAAAAGGGGACAAAAACTGAGATGCATTTGAAAACGTTTTCCGGTCACACGGTGCACCATACTGTGGGTTTCCCATGCATGTTTTAGCTGAAGGAAGAATCCCTTAAACTTGGAGAGTTGGGACCCATGGAATGGGTACCATGCTGTATGACTTCAAAGGGTCTGCATTTGCTCATCGAACCTCACCAATGCTATCAGCCCGAAGTGCCCAACCTTATGTCTCACTCAGCTCTGGGTGTAAATGTGGTAAATCCAGGTTGCATCACAAGCCCTGAATGAATTATTTAAGAATTGCTCTCTATTTCACTGTCCTTGGGTTTTGTTTGTGTAATTCATTTTGATAATGGGATTTATCGGATTTTCTCTGCTGCATTCATGCCGCTGTACACACGCTTCATTCTCTTATGGAGACATATAAATCCATGGGTTTGAAGATTCTTACTAGTCAGGTGTATTCCTAGGCGTTGAATATGGGGTGTTTAGTCCATTTCGTTGAGCAAGGGGTAGGTCTTGACTATTACATATTTGGCTTATGGAAAGGTATCTGTGCTAATTTCTATCTCTGGTTTTATGCAGCACCCCAACTCACCTTTCCCCTTAAGCAAACATAAGTTGGTTTTCTAAATTTGAGACCCTGTTCTGTTTTGTAATTCAGTTCATGTGTAGCCAAGTTTACATTCCGTGTATTAGTGATATCTTATGATGTTTCATTTTCTGTGTGACTTATTTCACTTAGAATCATCGTACCTGAATCCACTCATTATGCCGCGAAGGGCCTGATGACATAGATTTCATTGCTGAGTGATATTCCATTGTACGTACGTACCACAACTTCTTTATCCATTTTTCACATTCTGGGATATTTAACTTGTACCGTAGACGAGGTTCTTGTAAACAGAGCCGTCCGACACTTTGGGGTGGCTGTGTGTTTTTGATTTTAATTTCCCTAAGCTATAGGACCATAAGTGGAAGTGCCGTAGGCTCCGTAGCTTTGTTTTTTCGGTGTTCCGGGAAACACCATACACTTCTCCAGAGTGGCTGTTGGCAATTTACATCCCGCCCATCAGCATAACAAGGCTCCCTGTTCTCCATGGCCTGTGCTGCCTTTCTGATTTTACATTTTTTTCAGATGGCCCTTTTGACCGGGGGGCAGTGAGACTTCATTGTAGTGCAGATTTTTTTAACATGCTTGCTTGGTTGGCCAAAAAGGGCGTATGCGTTTTTTACTGAATATATTCAGGAAAAACGCATACGCCCTTTTTGGCCAAGAGCTTCATTGTCGACGTTCTGCCTCTTTTCCTATGCTTTAAATGGAATTCCCGTCTACCGCCTGAAATCGTTTTCCTGCAAATCTGTCCCGCTTACAAGTCGTCTTCGCAGCCTTCCTTCAATATATTTTTGGACGATAGCTGTCATTTATAACTCTGCAGGTTTGTGAGTTACAGTGCCCCTGAGCTCCTTTCTTCAACTCGCTATCTTGTTAGCTGGCCGCAAACCCACAGGATTGCCTCAGGCCCTAATCTGGTTCCGGCACGGCATGCTGAGCCTTTGGTTAATTCCTCTTACTGGTGGGAAATGAGCGTTAAATTTGCCCGTGCAGACACCTACAGCTAGTCTCTCATTCGTTCTCCCTCTTCCTTTTCATCTTGCGCAGAAATTGCAAACTGTGCCCAACAGGAGGTTAAAGGCACTGACTCTCCAAGTGGGGAGAGTGTTCGTAAAGGGTCTGGAATGGTGAACCCGAGTAAAAGGGGACGAAAACTGAGATGCATTTGAAAACGTTTGCCAGTCACACGGTGCACCATACTGTGGGTTTCCCATGCATGTTTTAGCTGAAGGAAGAATCCCTTAAACTTGGAGAGTTGGGACCCATGGAATGGGTACCATGCTGTATGACTTTAAAGGGTCTGCATTTGCTCATCGAACCTCACCAATGCTATCAGCCCGAAGTGCCCAACCTTATGTCTCACTCAGCTCTGGGTGTAGATGTGGTAAATCCAGGTTGCATCACAAGCCCTGAATGAATTATTTAAGAATTGCTCTCTATTTCACTGTCCTTGGGATTTGTTTGTGTAATTCATTTTGATAATGGGATTTATCGGATTTCCTCTGCTGCATTCATGCCGCTGTACACACGCTTCATTCTCTTATGGAGACATATAAATCCATGGGTTTGAAGATTCTTACTAGTCAGGTGTATTCCTAGGCGTTGAATATGGGGTGTTTAGTCCATTTCGTTGAGCAAGGGGTAGGTCTTGACTATTACATATTTGGCTTATGGAAAGGTATCTGTGCTAATTTCTATCTCTGGTTTTATGCAGCACCCCAACTCACCTTTCCCCTTAAGCAAGCATAAGTTGGTTTTCTAAATTTGAGACCCTGTTCTGTTTTGTAATTCAGTTCATGTGTAGCCAAGTTTACATTCCGTGTAGTAGTGATATCTTATGATGTTTCATTTTCTGTGTGACTTATTTCACTTAGAATCATCGTACCTGAATCCAATCATTATGCCGCGACGGGCCTGATGACATAGATTTCATTGCTGTGTGATATTCCATTGTACGTACGTCCCACAACTTGTTTATCCATTTTTCACATTCTGGGATATTTAACTTGTACTGTAGACGAGGTTCTTGTAAACAGAGCCGCCCGAGACTTTTGGGTGGTTGTGTGTTTTTGATTTTAATTTTCCTAAGCTATAGGACCATAAGGGGAAGTGCCGTAGGCTCCGTTGCTGTGTTTTTTAGGTGTTTCAGGAAACACCATACACTTCTCCAGAGTGGCTGTTGGCAATTTACATCCCACGCATCAGCATAACAAGGCTCCCTGTTCTCCATGGCCTGTGCTGCATTTCTGGATTTTACACTTTTTTCAGATGGCCCTTTTGACCGGGGGGCAGTGAGACTTCTTTGTAGTGCAGATTTCTTTAACATGCTTGCTTGTTTGGCCAAAAAGGGCGTATGCGTTTTTTCCTGAATATATTCAGGAAAAAACGCATACGCCCTTTTTGGCCAAGTGCATCATTGTCGTCGTTCTGCCTCTTTTCCTATGCTTTAAATGCAATTCCAGTCTACCCCCTGAAATCGTTTTCATGCAATTCTGCCCCGCTTTCAATTCCTCTTCGCAGCCTTCCTTCAATATATTTTTGGACGATAGCTGTCATTTATAACTCTGCAGGTTTGTGAATTACAGTGCCCCTGAGCTCCTTTCTTCAAATCGCTTTCTTTTGAGCTGGCCGCAAACCCGCAGGATTGCTTCAGGCCCTAATCTTGTTGCGGCACGGCATGCTGAGCCTTTGGTTAATTCCTCTTCGTGGTTGGAAATGAGCGTTAAATTTGACCGTGCAGACACCTACAGCTAGTCTCTCATTGGTTCTCCCTATTCCTGTTCATCTTGCGCAGAAATTGCAAACTGTGCTAAACAGGAGGTTAAAGGCACTGACTCTCCAAGTGGGGAGAGTGTTAGTAAATGGTCTGGAATTGTGAACCCGAGTAAAAGGGGACGAAAACTGAGATGCATTTGAAAACGTTTCCCGGTCACACGGTGCCCCATACTGTGGGTTTCCCATGCATGTTTTATCTGAAGGAAGAATCGCTTAAACCTGGAGAGTTGGGACCCATGGAATGGGTACCATGCAGTATGACTTCAAATGGTCTGCATTTGCTCATCGAAACTCAACAATGCTATCAGCCCGAAGTGTCCAACATTATGTCTCACTCAGCTCTGGGTGTAGATGAGGTAAATCCAGGTTGCATCACAAGCCCTGAATGAATTATTTAAGAATTGCTCTCTATTTCACTGTCATTGTGTTTTGTTTTTGTAATTCATTTTGATAATAGGATTTATCGGATTTTCTCTGCTGCCTTCATGCAGCTGTACACACGCTTGATTCTCTTATGGAGACATATAAATCCATGGGTTTTAAGATTCTTACTAGTCAGGTGTATTCCTAGGCGTTGAATATAGGGTGTTTAGCCCATTTCGTTGAGCAAGGGGTAGGTCTTGACTATTACATATTTTTTTTTTTTTTCTGTACGCGGGCCTCTCAGTGTTGTGGCCTCTCCCGTTGCGGAGCACAGGCTCCGGATGCGCAGGCTCAACGGCCATGACTTACGGAGCCAGTAGCTACGCGGCATGTTGGATCCTCTCGGACCGGGGCACGAACCCGCGTCCCCTTCATCGGCAGGCGAACTCTCAACCACTGCACCACCAGGGAAGCCCCCTGACTATTACATATTTGACGTATGGAATGGTATCTGTGCTAATTTCTATCTCTGGTTTTATGCAGCACCCCAACTCACCTTTCCCCTTAAGCAAACATAAGTTGGTTTTCTAAATTTGAGACCCTGTTCTCTTTTGTAATTCAGTTCATGTGTAGCCAAGATTACATTCGGTGTATAAGTGATATCTTATGATGTTTCATTTTCTTTGTGACTTATTTCACTTAGAATCATCGTACCTGAATCCACTCATTATGCCGCGACGGGCCTGATGACATAGATTTCATTGCTGAGTCATATTCCATTGTGCGTACGTACCACAACTTCTTTATCCATTTTTCACTTTCTGGGATATTTAACTTGTACCGTAGACGAGGTTCTTGTAAACAGAGCCCTCTGAAACTTTGGGGTGGCTGTGTGTTTTTGATTTTAATTTCCCTAAGCTATAGGACCATAAGGGGAATTGCCGTAGGCTCCGTTGCTTTGTTTTTTAGGTGTTTCAGGAAACACAATACACTTCTCCAGAGTGGCTTTTGGCAATTTACATCCCACCCATCAGCATAACAAGGCTCCCTGTTCTCCATGGCCTGTGCTGCATTTCTGGATTTTACACTGTTTTCAGATGGCCCTTTTGACCGGGGGGCAGTGAGACTTCATTGTAGTGCAGATTTCTTTAACATGCTTGCTTGGTTGGCCAAAAAGTGCGTATGCGTTTTTTCCGGAATATATTCAGGAAAAAACGCATACGCACTTTTTGGCCAAGTGCATCATTGTGGACGTTCTGCCTCTTTTCCTATGCTTTAAATGCAATTCCAGTCTACCCCCTGAAATCGTTTTCCTGCAATTCTGCCCCGCTTTCAAGTCCTCTTCGCAGCCTTCCTTCAATATATTTTTGGACGATAGCTGTCATTTATAACTCTGCAGGTTTGTGAATTACAGTGCCCCTGAGCTCCTTTCTTCAAATCGCTTTCTTGTGAGATGGCCGCAAACCCCAAGGTTTGATTCAGGCCCTAATCTGGTTCCAGCACGGAATGTTGAGCGTTTGGTTAATTCCTCTTTCGGGTTGGAAATGAGCATTAAATTTGCCCGTGCAGACACCTACAGCTAGTCTCTCATTGGTTCTCCCTATTCCTGTTCATCTTGCGCAGAAATTGCAAACTGTGCCAAACAGCAGATTAAAGGCACTGACTCTCCAAGTGGGGAGAGTGTTCGTAAAGGGTCTGGAATGGTGAACCTGAGTAAAAGGGGCCGAAAACTGAGATGCATTTGAAAACGTTTCCCGGTCACACGGTGCACCATACTGTGGGTTTCCCATGCATGTTTTAGCTGAAGGAAGAATCGCTTAAACCTGGAGAGTTGGGACCCATGGAATGGGTATCATGCAGCATCACTTCAAAGGGTCTGCATTTGCTCATCGAACCTCACCAATGCTATCAGCCCGAAGTGTCCAACCTTAGGTCTCACTCAGCTCTGGGTTTAGATGAGGTAAATCCAGGTTGCATCACAAGCCCTGAATGAATTATTTAAGAATTGCTCTCTATTTCACTGTCATTGTGTTTTGTTTTTGTAATTCATTTTGATAATAGGATTTATCGGATTTTCTCTGCTGCCTTCATGCAGCTGTACACATGCTTGATTCTCTTATGGAGACATATAAATCCATGGGTTTGAAGATTCTTACTAGTCAGGGGTATTCCTAGGCGTTGAATATAGGGTGTTTAGCCCATTTCGTTGAGCAAGGGGTAGGTCTTGACTATTACATATTTGACGTATGGAATGGTATCTGTGCTAATTTCTATCTCTGGTTTTATGCAGCACCCCAACTCACCTTTCCCCTTAAGCAAACATAAGTTGGTTTTCTAAATTTGAGACCCTGTTCTGTTTTGTAATTCAGTTCATGTGTAGCCAAGATTACATTCGGTGTGTTAGTGATATCTTATGATGTTTCATTTTCTGTGTGACTTATTTCACTTAGAATCATCGTACCTGAATCCACTCATTACGCCACGACGGGCCAGATGACATAGCTTTCCTTGGTGACTGATATTCCATTGTACGTACGTACCACAACTTCTTTATCCATTTTTCGCTTTCTGGGATATTTAACTTGTACCGTAGAAGAGGTTCTTGTAAACAGAGCCATCTGAAACTTTGGCTTGGCTGTGTGTTTTTGATTTAAATTTCCCTAAGCTATAGGACCATAAGTGGAAGTGCCGTAGGCTCTGTTGCTTTGTTTTTTAGGTGTTTCAGGAAACACCATACACTTCTCCAGAGTGGCTGTAGGCAATTTACATCCCGCCCATCAGCATAACAAGGCTCCCTGTTCTCCATGGCCTGTGCTGCCTTTCTGGATTTTACACTTTTTTCAGATGGCCCTTTTGACCGGGGGGCAGTGAGACTTCATTGTAGTGCAGATTTCTTTAACATGCTTGCTTGGTTGGCCAAAAAGGGCGTATGCGTTTTTTCTTGAATATATTCAGGAAAAAACGCATACGCACTTTTTGGCCAAGAGCATCATTGTCGACGTTCTGCCTCTTTTCCTATGCTTTAAATGCAATTCCCGTCTACCCCCTGAAATCGTTTTCCTGCAATTCTGCCCCACATTCAAGTCGTCTTCGCAGCCTTCCTTCAATATATTTTTGGATGATAGCTGTCATTTATAACTCTGCAGGTTTGTGAGTTACAGTGCCCCTGACCTCATTTCTTCAACTCGCTATCTTGTGAGCTGGCCGCAAACCCACAGGATTGCCTCAGGCCCTAATCTGGTTCCGGCACGGCATGCTGAGCCTTTGGTTAATTCCTCTTCCTGGTGGGAAATGAGCGTTAAATTTGCCCGTGCAGACACCTAGAGCTAGTCTCTCATTGGTTCTCCCTATTCCTTTTCATCTTGCGCAGAAATTGCAAACTGTGCCTAACAGGAGGTTAAAGGCACTGACTCTCCAAGTGGGGAGAGTGTTCGTAAAGGGTCTGGAATGGTGAACCCGAGTAAAAGGGGACGAAAACTGAGATGCATTTGAAAACGTTTGCCAGTCACACGGTGCACCATACTGTGGGTTTCCCATGCATGTTTTAGCTGAAGGAAGAATCCCTTAAACTTGGAGAGTTGGGACCCATGGAATGGGTACCATGCTGTATGACTTCAAAGGGTCTGCATTTGCTCATCGAACCTCACCAATGCTATCAGCCCGAAGTGCCCAACCTTATGTCTCACTCAGCTCTGGGTGTAGATGTGGTAAATCCAGGTTGCATCACAAGCCCTGAATGAATTATTTAAGAATTGCTCTCTATTTCACTGTCCTTGGGTTTTGTTTGTGTAATTCATTTTGATAATGGGATTTATCGGATTTTCTCTGCTGCATTCATGCCGCTGTACACACGCTTCATTCTCTTACGGAGACATATAAATCCATGGGTTTGAAGATTCTTACTAGTCAGGTGTATTCCTAGGCGTTGAATATGGGGTGTTTAGTCCATTTCGTTGAGCAAGGGGTAGGTCTTGACTATTACATATTTGGCTTATGGAAAGGTATCTGTGCTAATTTCTATCTCTGGTTTTATGCAGCACCCCAACTCACCTTTCCCCTTAAGCAAGCATAAGTTGGTTTTCTAAATTTGAGACCCTGTTCTGTTTTGTAATTCAGTTCATGTGTAGCCAAGGTTACATTCCGTGTAGTAGTGATATCTTATGATGTTTCATTTTCTGTGTGACTTATTTCACTTTGAATCATCGTACCTGAATCCACTCATTATGCCGCGACGGGCCTGATGACATAGATTTCATTGCTGAGTGATATTCCATTGTACGTACGTACCACAACTTCTTTATCCATTTTTCACATTCTGGGATATTTAACTTGTACCGTAGACCAGGTTCTTGTAAACAGAGCCGTCCGACACTTTGGGGTGGCTGTGTGTTTTTGATTTTAATTTCCCTAAGCTATAGGACCATAAGTGGAAGTGCCGTAGGCTCCCTTGCTTTGTTTTTTAGATGTTCCGGGAAACACCATACATTTTTCCAGACTGGCTATTGGCAATTTACATCCCGCCCATCAGCATAACAAGGCTCGCTGTTCTCCATGGCCTGTGCTGCCTTTCTGGATTTTACACTTTTTTCAGATGGCCCTTTTGACCGGGGGGCAGTGAGACTTCATTGTAGTGCAGATTTCTTTAACATGCTTGCTTGCTTGGCCAAAAAGGGCGTATGCGTTTTTTCCTGAATATATTGAGGAAAAACGCATACGCCCTTTTTGGCCAAGAGCATCATTGTCGACGTTCTGCCTCTTTTCCTATGCTTTAAATGGAATTCCCGTCTACCCCCTGAAATCGTTTTCCTGCAAATCTGTCCCGCTTACAAGTCGTCTTCGCAGCCTTCCTTCAATATATTTTTGGACGATAGCTGTCATTTATAACTCTGCAGGTTTGTGAGTTACAGTGCCCCTGAGCTCCTTTCTTCAACTCGCTATCTTGTTAGCTGGCCGCAAACCCACAGGATTGCCTCAGGCCCTAATCTGGTTCCGGCACGGCATGCTGAGCCTTTGGTTAATTCCTCTTCCTGGTGGGAAATGAGCGTTAAATTTGCCCGTGC
Organism: Delphinapterus leucas; assembly: GCF_059928025.1. Taxonomy (NCBI): domain Eukaryota; kingdom Metazoa; phylum Chordata; class Mammalia; order Artiodactyla; family Monodontidae; genus Delphinapterus; species Delphinapterus leucas. The sequence goes on along the minus strand of NW_028322246.1, from coordinate 5,319,034 downwards.
AGACACCTACAGCTAGTCTCTCATTCGTTCTCCCTCTCCCTTTTCATCTTGCGCAGAAATTGCAAACTGTGCCCAACAGGAGGTTAAAGGCACTGACTCTCCAAGTGGGGAGAGTGTTCGTAAAGGGTCTGGAATGGTGAACCCGAGTAAAAGGGGACGAAAACTGAGATGCATTTGAAAACGTTTGCCAGTCACACGGTGCACCATACTGTGGGTTTCCCATGCATGTTTTAGCTGAAGGAAGAATCCCTTAAACTTGGAGAGTTGGGACCCATGGAATGGGTACCATGCTGTATGACTTTAAAGGGTCTGCATTTGCTCATCGAACCTCACCAATGCTATCAGCCCTAAGTGCCCAACCTTATGTCTCACTCAGCTCTGGGTGTAGATGTGGTAAATCCAGGTTGCATCACAAGCCCTGAATGAATTATTTAGGAATTTCTCTCTATTTCACTGTCCTTGGGTTTTGTTTGTGTAATTCATTTTGATAATGGGATTTATCGGATTTCCTCTGCTGCATTCATGCCGCTGTACACACGCTTCATTCTCTTATGGAGACATATAAATCCATGGGTTTGAAGATTCTTACTAGTCAGGTGTATTCCTAGGCGTTGAATATGGGGTGTTTAGTCCATTTCGTTGAGCAAGGGGTAGGTCTTGACTATTACATATTTGGCTTATGGAAAGGTATCTGTGCTAATTTCTATCTCTGGTTTTATGCAGCACCCCAACTCACCTTTCCCCTTAAGCAAGCATAAGTTGGTTTTCTAAATTTGAGGCCCTGTTCTGTTTTGTAATTCAGTTCATGTGTAGCCAAGTTTACATTCCGTGCAGTAGTGATATCTTATGATGTTTCATTTTCTGTGTGACTTATTTCACTTAGAATCATCGTACCTGAATCCACTCATTATGCCGCGACGGGCTTGATGACATAGATTTCATTGCTGTGTGATATTCCATTGTACGTACGTACCACAACTTGTTTATCCATTTTTCACATTCTGGGATATTTAACTTGTACTGTAGACGAGGTTCTTGTAAACAGAGCCGCCCGAGACTTTTGGGTGGTTGTGTGTTTTTGATTTTAATTTTCCTAAGCTATAGGACCATAAGGGGAAGTGCCGTAGGCTCCGGTGCTTTGTTTTTTAGGTGTTTCAGGAAACACCATACACTTCTCCAGAGTGGCTGTTGGCAATTTACATCCCACCCATCAGCATAACAAGGCTCCCTGTTCTCCATGGCCTGTGCTGCATTTCTGGATTTTACACTTATTTCAGACGGCCCTTTTGACCGGGGGCCTGTGAGACTTCATTGTAGTGCAGATTTCTATAACATGCTTGCTTGGTTGGCCAAAAAGTGCGTATGCATTTTTTCCTGAATATATTCAGGAAAAAACGCATACGCCCTTTTTGGCCAAGTGCATCATTGTGGTCGTTCTGCCTCTTTTCCTATGCTTTAAATGCAATTCCAGTCTACCCCCTGAAATCGTTTTCATGCAATTCTGCCCCGCTTTCAAGTCGTCTTTGCAGCCTTCCTTCAATATATTTTTGGACGATATCTGTCATTTATAACTCTGCAGGTTTGTGAGTTACAGTGCCCCTGAGCTCCTTTCTTCAACTCGCTATCTTGTTAGCTGGCCGCAAACCCACAGGATTGCCTCAGGCCCTAATCTGGTTCCGGCACGGCATGCTGAGCCTTTGGTTAATTCCTCTTCCTGGTTGGAAATGAGCGTTAAATTTGCCCGTGCAGACACCTAGAGCTAGTCTCTCATTCGTTCTCCCTATTCCTGTTCATCTTGCGCAGAAATTGCAAACTGTGCCAAACAGCAGATTAAAGGCACTGACTCTCCAAGTGGGGAGAGTGTTAGTAAAGGGTCTGGAATGGTGAACCTGAGTAAAAGGGGCCGAAAACTGAGATGCATTTGAAAACGTTTCCCGGTCACACGGTGCACCATACTGTGGGTTTCCCATGCATGTTTTAGCTGAAGGAAGAATCCCTTAAACTTGGAGAGTTGGGACCCATGGAATGGGTACCATGCTGTATGACTTCAAAGGGTCTGCATTTGCTCATCGAACCTCACCAATGCTATCAGCCCGAAGTGCCCAACCTTATGTCTCACTCAGCTCTGGGTGTAGATGTGGTAAATCCAGGTTGCATCACAAGCCCTGAATGAATTATTTAAGAATTGCTCTCTATTTCACTGTCCTTGGGTTTTGTTTGTGTAATTCATTTTGATAATGGGATTTATCGGATTTTCTCTGCTGCATTCATGCCGCTGTACACACGCTTCATTCTCTTACGGAGACATATAAATCCATGGGTTTGAAGATTCTTATTAGTCAGGTGTATTCCTAGGTGTTGAATATGGGGTGTTTAGTCCATTTCGTTGAGCAAGGGGTAGGTCTTGACTATTACATATTTGGCTTATGGAAAGGTATCTGTGCTAATTTCTATCTCTGGTTTTATGCAGCACCCCAACTCACCTTTCCCCTTAAGCAAGCATAAGTTGGTTTTCTAAATTTGAGACCCTGTTCTGTTTTGTAATTCAGTTCATGTGTAGCCAAGTTTACATTCCGTGTAGTAGTGATATCTTATGATGTTTCATTTTCTGTGTGACTTATTTCACTTAGAATCATCGTACCTGAATCCACTCATTATGCCGCGACGGGTCTGATGACATAGATTTCATTGCTGAGTGATATTCCATTGTACGTACGTACCACAACTTCTTTATCCATTTTTCATATTCTGGGATATTTAACTTGTACCGTAGACGAGGTTCTTGTAAACAGAGCCGTCCGACACTTTGGGGTGGCTGTGTGTTTTTGATTTTAATTTCCCTAAGCTATAGGACCATAAGTGGAAGTGCCGTAGGCCCCGTAGCTTTGTTTTTTCGGTGTTCCGGGAAACACCATACACTTCTCCAGATTGGCTGTTGGCAATTTACATCCCGCCCATCAGCATAACAAGGTTCCCTGTTCTCCATGGCCTGTGCTGCCTTTCTGGATTTTACACTTTTTTCAGATGGCCCTTTTGACCGGGGGGCAGTGAGACTTCATTGTAGTGCAGATTTCTTTAACATGCTTGCTTGGTTGGCCAAAAAGTGCGTATGCGTTTTTTCCTGAATATATTCAGGAAAAAACGCATACGCACTTTTTGGCCAAGAGCATCATTGTCGACGTTCTGCCTCTTTTCCTATGCTTTAAATGCAATTCCCGTCTACCCCCTGAAATCGTTCTCCTGCAATTCTGCCCCACTTAGAAGTCGTCTTCGCAGCCTTCCTTCAATATAATTTTGGACGATAGCTGTCATTTATAACTCTGCAGGTTTGTGAATTACAGTGCCCCTGAGATCCTTTCTTCAAATCGCTTTCTTTTGAGCTGGCCGCAAACCCGCAGGATTGCTTCAGGCCCCAATCTTGTTGCGGCACGGCATGCTGAGCCTTTGGTTAATTCCTCTTCCTGGTGGGAAATGAGCGTTAAATTTGCCCGTGCAGACACCTACAGCTAGTCTCTCATTGGTTCTCCCTATTCCTGTTCATCTTGCGCAGAAATTGCAAACTGTGCCAAACAGGAGGTTAAAGGCACTGACTCTCCAAGTGGGGAGCGTGTTAGTAAAGGGTCTGGAATAGTGAACCCGAATAAAAGGGGACGAAAACTGAGATGCATTTGAAAACGTTTTCCGGTCACACGGTGCACCATACTGTGGGATTGCCATGCATGTTTTAGCTGAAGGAAGAATCGCTTAAACCTGGAGGGTTGGGACCCATGGAATGGGTTCCATGCAGTATGACTTCAAATGGTCTTCATTTGCTCATCGAACCTCACCAATGCTATCAGCCCGAAGTGTCCAACCTCATGTCTCACTCAGGTCTGGGTGTAGATGAGGTAAATCCAGGTTGCATCACAAGCCCTGAATGAATTATTTAAGAATTGCTCTCTATTTCACTGTCATTGTGTTTTGTTTTTTTAATTCATTTTGATAATGGGATTTATCGGATTTTCTCTGCTGCCTTCATGCAGCTGTACACACGCTTGATTCTCTTATGGAGACATATAAATCCATGGGTTTGAAGATTCTTACTAGTCAGGTGTATTCCTAGGTGTTGAATATAGGGTGTTTAGCCCATTTCGTTGAGCAAGGGGTAGGTCATGAGTATTACATATTTGACGTATGGAATTGTATCTGTTCTAATTTCTATCTGTGGTTTTATGCAGATACCCAACTCACCTTTCCCCTTAAGCAAACATAAGTTGGTTTTCTCAACTTGAGAACCTGTTCTGTTTTGTAATTCAGTTCATGTGTAGCCAAGATTACATTCCGTTTATTAGTGATATTTTATGATGTTTCATTTTCTGTGTGACTTATTTCACTTAGAATCATCGTACCTGAATCCACTCATTATGCCACAACGGGCCTGATGACATAGATTTCATTGGTGAGTGATATTCCATTGTACGTACGTACCACATTTTCTTTATCCACTTTTCGCTTTCTGGGATATTTAACTTGTACCGTAGACGAGGTTCTTGGAGACAGAGCCGTCTGAAACTTTGGGGTGGCTGTGTGTTTCTAATTTTAATTTCCATATGCTATAGGACCATGAGTGGAAGTGCCGTAGGCTCTGTTGCTTTGTTTTTTAGGTGTTTCAGGAAACACCATACACCTCTCCAGATTGGCTGTTGGCAATTTACATCCCACACATCAGCATAACAAGGCTCCCTGTTCTCCATGGCCTGTGCTGCATTTCTGGATTTTACACTTTTTTCAGATGGCCCTTTTGACCGGGGGGCAGTGAGACTTCCTTGTAGTGCAGGTTTCTTTAACATGCTTGTTTGGTTGGCCGAAAAGTGCGTATGCTTTTTTTCCTGAATATATTCAGGAAAAAACGCATACGCCCTTTTTGGCCAAGTGCATCATTGTCGACGTTCTGCCTCTTTTCCTATGCTTTAAATGCAATTCAAGTCTACCCCCTGAAATCATTTTCCTGCAATTCTGCCCCGCTTTCAAGTCCTCTTCGCAGCCTTCCTCCAATATATTTTTGGACGATAGCTGTCATTTATACCTCTGCAGGTTTGTGAAATACAGTGCCCCTGAGCTCCATTCTTCAAATCGCTTTCTTGAGAGCTGGCCGCAAACCCGCAGGTTTGCTTCAGGCCCTAATCTGGTTCCGGCACGGCATGCTGAGCCTTTGGTTAATTCCTCTTCCTGGTGGGAAATGAGCGTTAAATTTGCCCGTGCAGAAACCTACAGCTAGTCTCTCATTGGTTCTCCCTATTCCTGTTCATCTTGCGCAGAAATTGCAAACTGTGCAAAACAGCAGGTTAAAGGCAGTGACTCTCCAAGTGGGAAGAGTGTTAGTAAAGGGTCTGGAATTGTGAACCGGAGTAAAAGTGGACGAAAACTAAGATGCATTTGAAAACCTTTCCCAGTCACACGGTGCACCATACTGTGGGTTTCCCATGCATGTTTTATCTGAAGGAAGAATCGCTTAAACCTGGAGAGTTGGGACCCATGGAATGGGTACCACGCAGTATGACTTCAAATGGTCTGCATTTGCTCATCGAACCTCACCAATGCTATCAGCCCAAAGTGTCCAACCTTATGTCTCACTCAGGCCCGGGGGTAGATGAGGTAAATCCAGGTTGCATCACAAACCCTGAATGAATTATTTAAGAATTGCTCTCTATTTCACTGTCATTGTGTTTTGTTTTTGTAATTCATTTTGATAATGGCATTTATCGGATTTTCTCTGCTGCCTTCATGCAGCTGTACACACGCTTGATTCTCTTATGAAGACATATAAATCCATGGGTTTGAAGATTCTTACTAGTCAGGTGTATTCCTAGGCGTTGAATATAGGGTGTTTAGCCCATTTCGTTGAACAAGGGGTAGGTCTTGACTATTACATATTTGACGTATGGAATGGTATCTGTGCTAATTTCTATGTCTGGTTTTATGCAGCACCCCAACTCACCTTTCACCTTAAGCAAACATAAGTTGGTTTACTAAATTTGAGACCCTGTTCTGTTTTGTAATTCAGTTCATGTGTAGCCAAGATTACATTCTGTGTATTAGTGATATCTTATGATGTTTCATTTTCTGTGTGACTTATTTAACTTAGAATCATCATACCTGAATCCACTTATTATGCCACGACGGGCCTGTTGACATAGATTTCATTGGTGAGTGATATTCCATTGTACGTATGTACGACAATTTCTTTATCCATTTTTCACATTCTGGGATATTTAACTTGAACCGCAGACGAGGTTCTTGTAAACAGAGCCGTCCGAAACTTTGGGGTGTTTGTGTGTTTTTGATTTTAATTTCCCTAAGCTATAGGACCATAAGTGGAAGTGCCGTAGGCTTCATTGCTTTGTTTTTTAGGTGTTCCAGGAAACACCATACACTTGTCCAGAGTGTCTGTTGGCAATTTACATCCCGCCCATCAACATAACAAGGCTCCCTGTTCTCCATGGCCTGTGCTGCATTTCTGGATTTTACACTTTTTTCAGATGGCCCTTTTGACCGGGGGGCAGTGAGACTTCATTGTAGTGCAGATTTCTTTAACATGCTTGCTTGGTTGGCCAAAAAGGGCGTATGCGTTTTTTCCTGAATATATTCAGGAAAAAACGCATACGCCCTTTTTGGCCAAGAGCATCATTGTTGACGTTCTGCCTCTTTTCCTATGCTTTAAATGCAATTCCCGTCTACCCCCTGAAATCGTTTTCCTGCAATTCTGCCCCGCTTTCTAGTCGTCTTCGCAGCCTTCCTTCAATATATTTTTGGACGATAGCTGTCGTTTATAAATCTGCAGGTTTGTGAGTTACAGTGCCCCTGAGCTCCTTTCTTCAACTCGCTATCTTGTGAGCTGTCCGCAAACCCGCAAGATTGCTTCAGGCCCTAATCTTGTTCCAGCACGGCATGATGAGCCTTTGGTTAATTCCTCTTCCTGGTGCGAAATGAGCATTAAATTTGCCCGTGCAGACACCTACAGCTAGTCTCTCATTGGTTCTCCCTATTCCTGTTCATCTTGCGCAGAAATTGCAAACTGTGCCCAACAGGAGGTTAAAGGCACCTACTCTCCAAGTGGTGAGAGTGTTAGTAAAGGGTCTGGAATGGTGAACCCAAGTAAAAGGGGACAAAAACTGAGATGCATTTGAAAACGTTTCCCGGTCACACGGTGCACCATACTGTGGGTTTCCCATGCATGTTTTAGCTGAAGGAAGAATCCCTTAAATCTGGAGAGGTGGGAACCATGGAATGGGTACCATGCAGTATGACTTCAAACGGTCTGCATTTGCTCATCGAACCTTACCAATGCTATCAGCCCGAAGTGCCCAACCTTATGTCTCACTCAGCTCTGGGTGTAGATGTGGTAAATCCAGGATGCATCACAAGACCTGAATGAATTATTTACGAATTGCTCTCTATTTCACTGTCCTTGTGTTTTGTTTGTGTAATTCATTTTGATAATGGGATTTATCGGATTTTCTCTGCTGCATTCATGCCACTGTACAAAGGCTTCTTTCTCTTACGGAGACATATAAATCCATGGGTTTGAAGATTCTTACTAGTCAGGTGTATTCCTAGGCGTTTAATATGGGTTGTTTAGTCCATTTCGTTGAGCAAGTGGTAGGTCTTGACTATTACCTATTTGGCTTATGGAAAGGTATCTGTGCTAATTTCTATCTCTGGTTTTATGCAGCACCCCAACTCACCTTTCCCCTTAAGCAAGCATAAGTTGTTTTTCTAAATTTGAGACCCTGTTCTGTTTTGTAATTCAGTTCATGTGCAGCCAAGTTTACATTCCGTGTATTAGTGATATCTTATGATGTTTCATTTCCTGTGTGACTTATTTCACTTAGAATCTTCGTACATGAATCCACTCATTATGCCGCGACGGGCCTGATGACATAGATTTCATTGCTGAGTGATATTCCATTGTATGTAGGTACCACTACTACTTTATCCATTTTTCACATTCTGGGATATTTAACTTGTACCGTAGACGAGGTTCTTGTAAACAGAGCCGTCCGAAACTTTGGGGTGTTTGTGTGTTTTTGATTTTAATTTCCCTAAGCTATAGGACCATAAGTGGAAGTGCCTTAGGCTTCGTTGCTTTGTTTTTTATGGTTCCAGGAATCACCATACACTTGTCCAGAGTGGCTGTTGGCAATTTACATCCCACCCATCAACATAGCAAGGCTCCCTGTTCTCCATGGCCTGTGCTGCATTCCTGGATTTTACACTTTTTTCAGATGGCCCTTTTGACCGGGGGGCAGTGAGACTTCATTGTAGTGCAGATTTCTTTAACATGCTTGCTTGGTTGGCCAAAAAGGGCGTATGCGTTTTTTCCTGAATATATTCAGGAAAAAACGCATACGCCCTTTTTGGCCAAGAGCATCATTGTTGACTTTCTGCCTCTTTTCCTATGCTTTAAATGCAATTCCCGTCTACCCCCTGAAATCGTTTTCCTGCAATTCTGCCCCGCTTTCAAGTCCTCTTTGCAGACCTCCTTCAATATATTTTTGGACGATAGCTGTCATTTATAACTCTGCATGTTTGTGAGTTACAGTGCCCCTGAGCTCATTTCTTCAACTCGCTATCTTGTGAGCTGGCCGCAAACCCACTGGATTGCCTCAGGCCCTAATCTGGTTCCGGCACGGCATGCTGAGCCTTTGGTTAATTCCTCTTCCTGGTGGGAAATGAGCGTTAAATTTGCCCGTGCAGATACCTAGAGCTAGTCTCTCATTCGTTCTCCCTATTCCTTTTCATCTTGCGCAGAAATTGCAAACTGTGCCAAACAGGAGGTTAAAGGCACTGACTCTCCAAGTGGGGAGAGTGTTCGTAAAGGGTCTGGAATGGTGAACCCGAGTAAAAGGGGAAGAAAACTGAGATGCATTTGAAAACGTTTTCCGGTCACACGGTGCACCATACTGTGGGATTGCCATGCATGTTTTAGCTGAAGGAAGAATCGCTTAAACCTGGAGGGTTGGGACCCATGGAATGGGTTCCATGCAGTATGACTTCAAATGGTCTTCATTTGCTCATCGAACCTCACCAATGCTATCAGCCCGAAGTGTCCAACCTCATGTCTCACTCAGGTCTGGGTGTAGATGAGGTAAATCCAGGTTGCATCACAAGCCCTGAATGAATTATTTAAGAATTGCTCTCTATTTCACTGTCATTGTGTTTTGTTTTTTTAATTCATTTTGATAATGGGATTTATCGGATTTTCTCTGCTGCCTTCATGCAGCTGTACACACGCTTGATTCTCTTATGGAGACATATAAATCCATGGGTTTGAAGATTCTTACTAGTCAGGTGTATTCCTAGGTGTTGAATATAGGGTGTTTAGCCCATTTCGTTGAGCAAGGGGTAGGTCATGAGTATTACATATTTGACGTATGGAATTGTATCTGTTCTAATTTCTATCTGTGGTTTTATGCAGATACCCAACTCACCTTTCCCCTTAAGCAAACATAAGTTGGTTTTCTCAACTTGAGAACCTGTTCTGTTTTGTAATTCAGTTCATGTGTAGCCAAGATTACATTCCGTTTATTAGTGATATTTTATGATGTTTCATTTTCTGTGTGACTTATTTCACTTAGAATCATCGTACCTGAATCCACTCATTATGCCACAACGGGCCTGATGACATAGATTTCATTGGTGAGTGATATTCCATTGTACGTACGTACCACATTTTCTTTATCCACTTTTCGCTTTCTGGGATATTTAACTTGTACCGTAGACGAGGTTCTTGGAGACAGAGCCGTCTGAAACTTTGGGGTGGCTGTGTGTTTCTAATTTTAATTTCCATATGCTATAGGACCATGAGTGGAAGTGCCGTAGGCTCTGTTGCTTTGTTTTTTAGGTGTTTCAGGAAACACCATACACCTCTCCAGATTGGCTGTTGGCAATTTACATCCCACACATCAGCATAACAAGGCTCCCTGTTCTCCATGGCCTGTGCTGCATTTCTGGATTTTACACTTTTTTCAGATGGCCCTTTTGACCGGGGGGCAGTGAGACTTCCTTGTAGTGCAGGTTTCTTTAACATGCTTGTTTGGTTGGCCGAAAAGTGCGTATGCTTTTTTTCCTGAATATATTCAGGAAAAAACGCATACGCCCTTTTTGGCCAAGTGCATCATTGTCGACGTTCTGCCTCTTTTCCTATGCTTTAAATGCATTTCAAGTCTACCCCCTGAAATCATTTTCCTGCAATTCTGCCCCGCTTTCAAGTCCTCTTCGCAGCCTTCCTCCAATATATTTTTGGACGATAGCTGTCATTTATACCTCTGCAGGTTTGTGAAATACAGTGCCCCTGAGCTCCATTCTTCAAATCGCTTTCTTGAGAGCTGGCCGCAAACCCGCAGGTTTGCTTCAGGCCCTAATCTGGTTCCGGCACGGCATGCTGAGCCTTTGGTTAATTCCTCTTCCTGGTGGGAAATGAGCGTTAAATTTGCCCGTGCAGAAACCTACAGCTAGTCTCTCATTGGTTCTCCCTATTCCTGTTCATCTTGCGCAGAAATTGCAAACTGTGCAAAACAGCAGGTTAAAGGCAGTGACTCTCCAAGTGGGAAGAGTGTTAGTAAAGGGTCTGGAATTGTGAACCGGAGTAAAAGTGGACGAAAACTAAGATGCATTTGAAAACCTTTCCCAGTCACACGGTGCACCATACTGTGGGTTTCCCATGCATGTTTTATCTGAAGGAAGAATCGCTTAAACCTGGAGAGTTGGGACCCATGGAATGGGTACCACGCAGTATGACTTCAAATGGTCTGCATTTGCTCATCGAACCTCACCAATGCTATCAGCCCAAAGTGTCCAACCTTATGTCTCACTCAGGCCCGGGGGTAGATGAGGTAAATCCAGGTTGCATCACAAACCCTGAATGAATTATTTAAGAATTGCTCTCTATTTCACTGTCATTGTGTTTTGTTTTTGTAATTCATTTTGATAATGGCATTTATCGGATTTTCTCTGCTGCCTTCATGCAGCTGTACACACGCTTGATTCTCTTATGAAGACATATAAATCCATGGGTTTGAAGATTCTTACTAGTCAGGTGTATTCCTAGGCGTTGAATATAGGGTGTTTAGCCCATTTCGTTGAACAAGGGGTAGGTCTTGACTATTACATATTTGACGTATGGAATGGTATCTGTGCTAATTTCTATGTCTGGTTTTATGCAGCACCCCAACTCACCTTTCACCTTAAGCAAACATAAGTTGGTTTACTAAATTTGAGACCCTGTTCTGTTTTGTAATTCAGTTCATGTGTAGCCAAGATTACATTCTGTGTATTAGTGATATCTTATGATGTTTCATTTTCTGTGTGACTTATTTAACTTAGAATCATCATACCTGAATCCACTTATTATGCCACGACGGGCCTGTTGACATAGATTTCATTGGTGAGTGATATTCCATTGTACGTATGTACGACAATTTCTTTATCCATTTTTCACATTCTGGGATATTTAACTTGAACCGCAGACGAGGTTCTTGTAAACAGAGCCGTCCGAAACTTTGGGGTGTTTGTGTGTTTTTGATTTTAATTTCCCTAAGCTATAGGACCATAAGTGGAAGTGCCGTAGGCTTCATTGCTTTGTTTTTTAGGTGTTCCAGGAAACACCATACACTTGTCCAGAGTGTCTGTTGGCAATTTACATCCCGCCCATCAACATAACAAGGCTCCCTGTTCTCCATGGCCTGTGCTGCATTTCTGGATTTTACACTTTTTTCAGATGGCCCTTTTGACCGGGGGGCAGTGAGACTTCATTGTAGTGCAGATTTCTTTAACATGCTTGCTTGGTTGGCCAAAAAGGGCGTATGCGTTTTTTCCTGAATATATTCAGGAAAAAACGCATACGCCCTTTTTGGCCAAGAGCATCATTGTTGACGTTCTGCCTCTTTTCCTATGCTTTAAATGCAATTCCCGTCTACCCCCTGAAATCGTTTTCCTGCAATTCTGCCCCGCTTTCTAGTCGTCTTCGCAGCCTTCCTTCAATATATTTTTGGACGATAGCTGTCGTTTATAAATCTGCAGGTTTGTGAGTTACAGTGCCCCTGAGCTCCTTTCTTCAACTCGCTATCTTGTGAGCTGTCCGCAAACCCGCAAGATTGCTTCAGGCCCTAATCTGGTTCCAGCACGGCATGATGAGCCTTTGGTTAATTCCTCTTCCTGGTGCGAAATGAGCATTAAATTTGCCCGTGCAGACACCTACAGCTAGTCTCTCATTGGTTCTCCCTATTCCTGTTCATCTTGCGCAGAAATTGCAAACTGTGCCCAACAGGAGGTTAAAGGCACCTACTCTCCAAGTGGTGAGAGTGTTAGTAAAGGGTCTGGAATGGTGAACCCAAGTAAAAGGGGACAAAAACTGAGATGCATTTGAAAACGTTTGTCGGACACACGGTGCACCATACTGTGGGTTTCCCATGCATGTTTTAGCTGAAGGAAGAATCCCTTAAATCTGGAGAGGTGGGAACCATGGAATGGGTACCATGCAGTATGACTTCAAACGGTCTGCATTTGCTCATCGAACCTTACCAATGCTATCAGCCCGAAGTGCCCAACCTTATGTCTCACTCAGCTCTGGGTGTAGATGTGGTAAATCCAGGATGCATCACAAGACCTGAATGAATTATTTACGAATTGCTCTCTATTTCACTGTCCTTGTGTTTTGTTTGTGTAATTCATTTTGATAATGGGATTTATCGGATTTTCTCTGCTGCATTCATGCCACTGTACAAAGGCTTCTTTCTCTTACGGAGACATATAAATCCATGGGTTTGAAGATTCTTACTAGTCAGGTGTATTCCTAGGCGTTTAATATGGGTTGTTTAGTCCATTTCGTTGAGCAAGTGGTAGGTCTTGACTATTACCTATTTGGCTTATGGAAAGGTATCTGTGCTAATTTCTATCTCTGGTTTTATGCAGCACCCCAACTCACCTTTCCCCTTAAGCAAGCATAAGTTGTTTTTCTAAATTTGAGACCCTGTTCTGTTTTGTAATTCAGTTCATGTGCAGCCAAGTTTACATTCCGTGTATTAGTGATATCTTATGATGTTTCATTTCCTGTGTGACTTATTTCACTTAGAATCTTCGTACATGAATCCACTCATTATGCCGCGACGGGCCTGATGACATAGATTTCATTGCTGAGTGATATTCCATTGTATGTAGGTACCACTACTACTTTATCCATTTTTCACATTCTGGGATATTTAACTTGTACCGTAGACGAGGTTCTTGTAAACAGAGCCGTCCGAAACTTTGGGGTGTTTGTGTGTTTTTGATTTTAATTTCCCTAAGCTATAGGACCATAAGTGGAAGTGCCTTAGGCTTCGTTGCTTTGTTTTTTATGGTTCCAGGAATCACCATACACTTGTCCAGAGTGGCTGTTGGCAATTTACATCCCACCCATCAACATAGCAAGGCTCCCTGTTCTCCATGGCCTGTGCTGCATTCCTGGATTTTACACTTTTTTCAGATGGCCCTTTTGACCGGGGGGCAGTGAGACTTCATTGTAGTGCAGATTTCTTTAACATGCTTGCTTGGTTGGCCAAAAAGGGCGTATGCGTTTTTTCCTGAATATATTCAGGAAAAAACGCATACGCCCTTTTTGGCCAAGAGCATCATTGTTGACTTTCTGCCTCTTTTCCTATGCTTTAAATGCAATTCCCGTCTACCCCCTGAAATCGTTTTCCTGCAATTCTGCCCCGCTTTCAAGTCCTCTTTGCAGACCTCCTTCAATATATTTTTGGACGATAGCTGTCATTTATAACTCTGCATGTTTGTGAGTTACAGTGCCCCTGAGCTCATTTCTTCAACTCGCTATCTTGTGAGCTGGCCGCAAACCCACTGGATTGCCTCAGGCCCTAATCTGGTTCCGGCACGGCATGCTGAGCCTTTGGTTAATTCCTCTTCCTGGTGGGAAATGAGCGTTAAATTTGCCCGTGCAGATACCTAGAGCTAGTCTCTCATTCGTTCTCCCTATTCCTTTTCATCTTGCGCAGAAATTGCAAAGTGTGCCCAACAGGAGGTTAAAGGCACTGACTCTCCAAGTGGGGAGAGTGTTCGTAAAGGGTCTGGAATGGTGAACCCGAGTAAAAGGGGAAGAAAACTGAGATGCATTTGAAAACGTTTGCCAGTCACACGGTGCACCGTACTGTGGGTTTCCCATGCATGTTTTAGCTGAAGGAAGAATCCCTTAAACTTGGAGAGTTGGGACCCATGGAATGGGTACCATGCTGTATGACTTCAAAGGGTCTGCATTTGCTCATCGAACCTCACCAATGCTATCAGCCCGAAGTGCCCAACCTTATGTCTCACTCAGCTCTGGGTGTAGATGTGGTAAATCCAGGTTGCATCACAAGCCCTGAATGAATTATTTAAGAATTGCTCTCTATTTCACTGTCCTTGGGTTTTGTTTGTGTAATTCATTTTGATAATGGGATTTATCGGATTTTCTCTGCTGCATTCATGCCGCTGTACACACGCTTCATTCTCTTACGGAGACATATAAATCCATGGGTTTGAAGATTCTTACTAGTCAGGTGTATTCCTAGGCGTTGAATATGGGGTGTTTAGTCCATTTCGTTGAGCAAGGGGTAGGTCTTGACTATTACATATTTGGCTTATGGAAAGGTATCTGTGCTAATTTCTATCTCTGGTTTTATGCAGCACCCCAACTCACCTTTCCCCATAAGCAAGCATAAGTTGGTTTTCTAAATTTGAGACCCTGTTCTGTTTTGTAATTCAGTTCATGTGTAGCCAAGTTTACATTCCGTGTAGTAGTGATATCTTATGATGTTTCATTTTCTGTGTGACTTATTTCACTTAGAATCATCGTACCTGAATCCACTCATTATGCCGCGACGGGCCTGATGACATAGATTTCATTGCTGAGTGATATTCCATTGTACGTACGTACCACAACTTCTTTATCCATTTTTCACATTCTGGGATATTTAACTTGTACCGTAGACGAGGTTCTTGTAAACAGAGCCGTCTGACACTTTGGGGTGGCTGTGTGTTTTTGATTTTAATTTCCCTAAGCTATAGGACCATAAGTGGAAGTGCCGTAGGCTCCGTAGCTTTGTTTTTTCGGTGTTCCGGGAAACACCATACACTTCTCCAGAGTGGCTGTTGGCAATTTACATCCCGCCCATCAGCATAACAAGGCTCCCTGTTCTCCATGGCCTGTGCTGCCTTTCTGGATTTTACACTTTTTTCAGATGGACCTTTTGACCGGGGGGCAGTGAGACTTCATTGTAGTGCAGATTTCTTTAACATGCTTGCTTGGTTGGCCAAAAAGGGCGTATGCGTTTTTTCCTGAATATATTCAGGAAAAAACGCATACGCCCTTTTTGGCCAAGAGCATCATTGTCGACGTTCTGCCTCTTTTCCTATGCTTTAAATGCAATTCCCGTCTACCCCCTGAAATCGTTTTCCTGCAAATCTGTCCCGCTTACAAGTCGTCTTCGCAGCCTTCCTTCAATATATTTTTGGACGATAGCTGTCATTTATAACTCTGCAGGTTTGTGAGTTACAGTGCCCCTGAGCACCTTTCTTCAACTCGCTATCTTGTGAGCTGGCGGCAAACCCACAGGATTGCTTCAGGCCCTAATCTGGTTCCGGCACGGCATGCTGAGCCTTTGGTTAATTCCTCTTCCTGGTGGGAAATGAGCGTTAAATTTGCCCGTGCAGACACCTAGAGCTAGTCTCTCATTGGTTCTCCCTATTCCTTTTCATCTTGCGCAGAAATTGCAAACTGTGCCCAACAGGAGGTTAAAGGCACTGACTCTCCAAGTGGGGAGAGTGTTCGTAAAGGGTCTGGAATGGTGAACCCGAGTAAAAGGGGACGAAAACTGAGATGCATTTGAAAACGTTTGCCAGTCACACGGTGCACCATACTGTGGGTTTCCCATGCATGTTTTAGCTGAAGGAAGAATCCCTTAAACTTGGAGAGTTGGGACCCATGGAATGGGTACCATGCTGTATGACTTCAAAGGGTCTGCATTTGCTCATCGAACCTCACCAATGCTATCAGCCCGAAGTGCCCAACCTTATGTCTCACTCAGCTCTGGGTGTAGATGTGGTAAATCCAGGTTGCATCACAAGCCCTGAATGAATTATTTAAGAATTGCTCTCTATTTCACTGTCCTTGGGTTTTGTTTGTGTAATTCAATTTGATAATGGGATTTATCGGATTTTCTCTGCTGCATTCATGCCGCTGTACACACGCTTCATTCTCTTACGGAGACATATAAATCCATGGGTTTGAAGATTCTTACTAGTCAGGTGTATTCCTAGGCGTTGAATATGGGGTGTTTAGTCCATTTCGTTGAGCAAGGGGTAGGTCTTGACTATTACATATTTGGCTTATGGAAAGGTATCTGTGCTAATTTCTATCTCTGGTTTTATGCAGCACCCCAACTCACCTTTCCCCTTAAGCAAGCATAAGTTGGTTTTCTAAATTTGAGACCCTGTTCTGTTTTGTAATTCAGTTCATGTGTAGCCAAGTTTACATTCCGTGTAGTAGTGATATCTTATGATGTTTCATTTTCTGTGTGACTTATTTCACTTAGAATCATCGTACCTGAATCCACTCATTATGCCGCGACGGGCCTGATGACATAGATTTCATTGCTGAGTGATATTCCATTGTACGTACGTACCACAACTTCTTTATCCATTTTTCACATTCTGGGATATTTAACTTGTACCGTAGACGAGGTTCTTGTAAACAGAGCCGTCCGACACTTTGGGGTGGCTGTGTGTTTTTGATTTTAATTTCCCTAAGCTATAGGACCATAAGTGGAAGTGCCGTAGGCTCTGTAGCTTTGTTTTTTCGGTGTTCCGGGAAACACCATACACTTCTCCAGAGTGGCTGTTGGCAATTTACATCCCGCCCCTCAGCATAACAAGGCTCCCTGTTCTCCATGGCCTGTGCTGCCTTTCTGGATTTTACACTTTTTTCAGATGGCCCTTTTGACCGGGGGGCAGTGAGACTTCATTGTAGTGCAGATTTCTTTAACATGCTTGCTTGGTTGGCCAAAAAGGGCGTATGCGTTTTTTCCTGAATATATTCAGGAAAAAACGCATACGCCCTTTTTGGCCAAGAGCATCATTAGCGATGTTCTGCCTCTTTTCCTATGCTTTAAATGCAATTCCCGTCTACCCCCTGAAATCGTTTTCCTGCAAATCTGTCCCGCTTACAAGTCGTCTTCGCAGCCTTCCTTCAATATATTTTTGGACGATAGCTGTTATTTATAACTCTGCAGGTTTGTGAGTTACAGTGCCCCTGAGCTCCTTTCTTCAACTCGCTATCTTGTGAGCTGGCCGCAAACCCACAGGATTGCCTCAGGCCCTAATCTGGTTCCGGCACGGCATGCTGAGCCTTTGGTTAATTCCTCTTCCTGGTGGGAAATGAGCGTTAAATTTGCCCGTGCAGACACCTAGAGCTAGTCTCTCATTGGTTCTCCCTATTCCTTTTCATCTTGCGCAGAAATTGCAAACTGTGCCCAACAGGAGGTTAAAGGCACTGACTCTCGAAGTGGGGAGAGTGTTCGTAAAGGGTCTGTAATGGTGAACCCGAGTAAAAGGGGACGAAAACTGAGAATCATTTGAAAACGTTTGCCAGTCACACGGTGCACCATAGTGTGGGTTTCCCATGCATGTTTTAGCTGAAGGAAGAATCCCTTAAACTTGGAGAGTTGGGACCCATGGAATGTGTACCATGCTGTATGACTTCAAAGGGTCTGCATTTGCTCATCGAACATCACCAATGCTATCAGCCCGAAGTGCCCAACCTTATGTCTCACTCAGCTCTGGGTGTAGATGTGGTAAATCCAGGTTGCATCACAAGCCCTGAATGATTTATTTAAGAATTGCTCTCTATTTCACTGTCCTTGTGTTTTGTTTGTGTAATTCATTTTGATAATGGGATTTATCGGATTTTCTCTGCTGCATTCATGCCGCTGTACACACGCTTCATTCTCTTACGGAGACATATAAATCCATGGGTTTGAAGATTCTTACTAGTCAGGTGTATTCCTAGGCGTTGAATATGGGGTGTTTAGTCCATTTCGTTGAGCAAGGGGTAGGTCTTGACTATTACATATTTGGCTTATGGAAAGGTATCTGTGCTAATTTCTATCTCTGGTTTTATGCAACACCCTAACTCACCTTTACCCTTAAGCAAGCATAAGTTGGTTTTCTAAATTTGAGACCCTGTTCTGTTTTGTAATTCATTTCATGTGTAGCCAAGTTTACATTCCGTGTAGTAGTGATATCTTATGATGTTTCATTTTCTGTGTGACTTATTTCACTTAGAATCATCGTACCTGAATCCACTCATTATGCCGCGACGGGCCTGATGACATAGATTTCATTGCTGAGTGATATTCCATTGTACGTACGTACCACAACTTCTTTATCCATTTTTCACATTCTGGGATATTTAACTTGTACCGTAGACGAGGTTCTTGTAAACAGAGCCGTCCGACACTTTGGGGTGGCTGTGTGTTTTTGATTTTAATTTCCCTAAGCTATAGGACCATAAGTGGAAGTGCCGTAGGCTCTGTAGCTTTGTTTTTTCGGTGTTCCGGGAAACACCATACACTTCTCCAGAGTGGCTGTTGGCAATTTACATCCCGCCCCTCAGCATAACAAGGCTCCCTGTTCTCCATGGCCTGTGCTGCCTTTCTGGATTTTACACTTTTTTCAGATGGCCCTTTTGACCGGGGGGCAGTGAGACTTCATTGTAGTGCAGATTTCTTTAACATGCTTGCTTGGTTGGCCAAAAAGGGCGTATGCGTTTTTTCCTGAATATATTCAGGAAAAAACGCATACGCCCTTTTTGGCCAAGAGCATCATTAGCGATGTTCTGCCTCTTTTCCTATGCTTTAAATGCAATTCCCGTCTACCCCCTGAAATCGTTTTCCTGCAAATCTGTCCCGCTTACAAGTCGTCTTCGCAGCCTTCCTTCAATATATTTTTGGACGATAGCTGTCATTTATAACTCTGCAGGTTTGTGAGTTACAGTGCCCCTGAGCTCCTTTCTTCAACTCGCTATCTTGTGAGCTGGCCGCAAACCCACAGGATTGCTTCAGGCCCTAATCTGGTTCCGGCACGGCATGCTGAGCCTTTGGTTAATTCCTCTTCCTGGTGGGAAATGAGCGTTAAATTTGCCCGTGCATACACCTAGAGCTAGTCTCTCATTGGTTCTCCCTATTCCTTTTCATCTTGCGCAGAAATTGCAAACTGTGCCCAACAGGAGGTTAAAGGCACTGACTCTCGAAGTGGGGAGAGTGTTCGTAAAGGGTCTGTAATGGTGAACCCGAGTAAAAGGGGACGAAAACTGAGAATCATTTGAAAACGTTTGCCAGTCACACGGTGCACCATAGTGTGGGTTTCCCATGCATGTTTTAGCTGAAGGAAGAATCCCTTAAACTTGGAGAGTTGGGACCCATGGAATGGGTACCATGCTGTATGACTTCAAAGGGTCTGCATTTGCTCATCGAACATCACCAATGCTATCAGCCCGAAGTGCCCAACCTTATGTCTCACTCAGCTCTGGGTGTAGATGTGGTAAATCCAGGTTGCATCACAAGCCCTGAATGATTTATTTAAGAATTGCTCTCTATTTCACTGTCCTTGTGTTTTGTTTGTGTAATTCATTTTGATAATGGGATTTATCGGATTTTCTCTGCTGCATTCATGCCGCTGTACACACGCTTCATTCTCTTACGGAGACATATAAATCCATGGGTTTGAAGATTCTTACTAGTCAGGTGTATTCCTAGGCGTTGAATATGGGGTGTTTAGTCCATTTCGTTGAGCAAGGGGTAGGTCTTGACTATTACATATTTGGCTTATGGAAAGGTATCTGTGCTAATTTCTATCTCTGGTTTTATGCAGCACCCCAACTCACCTTTCCCCTTAAGCAAGCATAAATTGGTTTTCTAAATTTGAGACCCTGTTCTGTTTTGTAATTCAGTTCATGTGTAGCCAAGTTTACATTCCGTGTAGTAGTGATATCTTATGATGTTTCAATTTCTGTGTGACTTATTTCACTTAGAATCATAGTATCTGAATCCACTCATTATGCCGCGACGGGCCTGATGACATAGATTTCATTGCTGAGTGATATTCTATTGTACGTACGTACCACAACTTCTTTATCCATTTTTCACATTCTGGGATATTTAACTTGTACCGTAGATGAGGTTCTTGTAAACAGAGCCGTCCGACACTTTGGGGTGGCTGTGTGTTTTTGATTTTAATTTCCCTAAGCTATAGGACCATAAGTGGAAGTGCCGTAGGCTCCGTAGCTTTGTTTTTTCGGTGTTCCGGGAAACACCATACACTTCTCCAGAGTGGCTGTTGGCAATTTACATCCCGCCCATCAGCATAACAAGGCTCCCTGTTCTCCATGGCCTGTGCTGCCTTTCTGGATTTTACACTTTTTTCAGATGGCCCTTTTGACCGGGGGGCAGTGAGACTTCATTGTAGTGCAGATTTCTTTAACATGCTTGCTTGGTTGGCCAAAAAGGGCGTATGCGTTTTTTCCTGAATATATTCAGGAAAAAACGCATACGCCCTTTTTGGCCAAGAGCCTCATTGTCGACGTTCTGCCTCTTTTCCTATTCTTTAAATGCAATTCCCGTCTACCCCCTGAAATCGTTTTCCTGCAATTCTGCCCCACTTACAAGTCGTCTTCGCAGCCTTCCTTCAATATATTTTTGGACGATAGCTGTCATTTATAACTCTGCAGGTTTGTGAGTTACAGTGCCCCTGAGCTCATTTCTTCAACTCGCTATCTTGTGAGCTGGCCGCAAACCCACAGGATTGCCTCAGGCCCTAATCTGGTTCCGGCACGGCATGCTGAGCCTTTGGTTAATTCCTCTTCCTGGTGGGAAATGAGCGTTAAATTTGCCCGTGCAGACACCTAGAGCTAGTCTCTCATTCGTTCTCCCTATTCCTTTTCATCTTGCGCAGAAATTGCAAACTGTGCCCAACAGGGGGTTAAAGGCACTGACTCTCCAAGTGGGGAGAGTGTTCGTAAAGGGTCTGGAATGGTGAACCCGAGTAAAAGGGGACGAAAACTGAGATGCATTTGAAAACGTTTGCCAGTCACATGGTGCACCATACTGTGGGTTTCCCATGCATGTTTTAGCTGAAGGAAGAATCCCTTAAACTTGGAGAGTTGGGACCCATGGAATGGGTACCATGCTGTATGACTTCAAAGGGTCTGCATTTGCTCATCGAACCTCACCAATGCTATCAGCCCGAAGTGCCCAACCTTATGTCTCACTCACCTCTGGGTGTAGATGTGGTAAATCCAGGTTGCATCACAAGCCCTGAATGATTTATTTAAGAATTGCTCTCTATTTCACTGTCCTTGGGTTTTGTTTGTGTAATTCATTTTGATAATAGTATTTATCGGATTTTCTCTGCTGCATTCATGCCGCTGTACACACGCTTCATTCTCTTACGGAGACATATAAATCCATGGGTTTGAAGATTCTTACTAGTCAGGTGTATTCCTAGGCGTTGAATATGGGGTGTTTAGTCCATTTCGTTGAGCAAGGGGTAGGTCTTGACTATTACATATTTGGCTTATGGAAAGGTATCTGTGCTAATTTCTATCTCTGGTTTTATGCAACACCCTAACTCACCTTTACCCTTAAGCAAGCATAAGTTGGTTTTCTAAATTTGAGACCCTGTTCTGTTTTGTAATTCATTTCATGTGTAGCCAAGTTTACATTCCGTGTAGTAGTGATATCTTATGATGTTTCATTTTCTGTGTGACTTATTTCACTTAGAATCATCGTACCTGAATCCACTCATTATGCCGCGACGGGCCTGAGGACATAGATTTCATTGCTGAGTGATATTCCATTGTACGTACGTACCACAACTTCTTTATCCATTTTTCACATTCTGGGATATTTAACTTGTACCGTAGACGAGGTTCTTGTAAACAGAGCCGTCCGACACTTTGGGGTGGCTGTGTGTTTTTGATTTTAATTTCCCTAAGCTATAGGACCATAAGTGGAAGTGCCGTAGGCTCCGTAGCCCTGTTTTTTCGGTGTTCCGGGAAACACCATACACTTCTCCAGAGTGGCTGTTGGCAATTTACATCCCGCCCATCAGCATAACAAGGCTCCCTGTTCTCCATGGCCTGTGCTGCCTTTCTGGATTTTACACTTTTTTCAGATGGCCCTTTTGACCGGGGGGCAGTGAGACTTCATTGTAGTGCAGATTTCTTTAACATGCTTGCTTGGTTGGCCAAAAAGGGCGTATGCGTTTTTTCCTGAATATATTCAGGAAAAAACGCATACGCCCTTTTTGGCCAAGTGCATCATTGTCGACGTTCTGCCTCTTTTCCTATGCTTTAAATGCAATTCCAGTCTACCCCCTGAAATCGTTTTCCTGAAATTCTGCCCCGCTTTCAAGTCCTCTTCGCAGGCTTCCTTCAATATATTTTTGGACGATAGCTGTCATTTATAACTCTGCAGGTTTGTGAATTAGAGTGCCCCGGAGCTCCTTTCTTCAAATCGCTTTCTTGTGAGCTGGCCGCAAACTCGCAGGGTTGCTTCAGGCCCTAATCTGGTTCCGGCACGGCATGCTGAGCGTTTGGTTAATTCCTCTTCCTGGTGGGAAATGAGCGTTAAATTTGCCCGTGCCGACACCTACAGCTAGTCTCTCATTGGTTCTCCCTATTCCTGTTCATCTTGCGCAGAAATTGCAAACTGTGCCAAACAGCAGGTTAAAGGCACTGACTCTCCAAGTGGGTAGAGTGTTAGTAAAGGGTCTGGAATTGTGAACCCGAGTAAAAGGGGACGAAAACTGAGATGCATTTGAAAACGTTTCCCGGTCACACGGTGCACCATACTGTGGGTTTCCCATGCATGTTTTAGCTGAAAGAAGAATCGCTTAAACCTGGAGAGTTGGGACCCATGGAATGGGTACCATGCAGTATGACTTCAAATGGTCTGCATTTGCTCTTCGAACCTCACCAATGCTATCAGCCCGAAGTGTCCAACTTTATGTCTCACTCAGCTCTGGGTGTAGATGAGGTAAATCCAGGTTGCATCACAAGCCCTGAATGAATTATTTAAGAATTGCTCTCTATTTCACTGTCATTGTGTTTTGTTTTTGTAATTCATTTTGATAATAGTATTTATCGGATTTTCTCTGCTACCTTCATGCAGCTGTACACACGCTTGATTCTCTTATGGAGACATATAAATCCATGGGTTTGAAGATTCTTACTAGTCAGGTGTATTCCTAGGCGTTGAATATAGGGTGTTTAGCCCATTTCGTTGAGCAAGGTGTAGGTCTTGACTATTACATATTTGAAGTATGGAATGGTATCTGTGCTAATTTCTATCTCTGGTTTTATGCAGCACCCCAACTCACCTTTCCCCTTAAGCAAACATAAGTTGGTTTTCTAAATTTGAGACCCTGTTCTGTTTTGTAATTCAGTTCATGTGTAGCAAAGTTTACATTCGGTGTATTAGAGATAACTTATGATGTTTCATTTTCTGTGTGACTTATTTCTCTTAGAACCATCGTACCTGAATCCACTCATTATGCCACGACGGGCCAGATGACATAGATTTCATTGGTGAGTGATATTCCATTGTACGTACGTACCACAACTTCTTTATCCATTTTTCGCTTTCTGGGATATTTAACTTGTACCGTAGACGAGGTTCTTGTAAACAGAGCCGTCTGAAACATTGGGGTGGCTGTGTGTTTTTGATTTAAATTTCCCTAAGCTATAGGACCATAAGTGGAAGTGCCGTAGGCTCCGTTGCTTTGTTTTTTAGGTGTTTCAGGAAACACCATACACTTCTCCAGAGTGGCTTTTGGCAATTTACATCCCACCCATGAGCATAACAAGGCTCCCTGTTCTCCATGGCCTGTGCTGCCTTTCTGGATTTTACACTTTTTTCAGATGGCCCTTTTGACCGGGGGGCAGTGAGACTGCATTGTAGTGCAGATTTCTTTAACATGCTTGCTTGGTTGGCCAAAAAGGGCGTATGCGTATATTCCGGAAAAAACGCATACGCCCTTTTTGGCCAAGTGCATCATTGTCGACGTTCTGCCTCTTTTCCTATGCTTTAAATGCAATTCCAGTCTCACTCCTGAAATCGTTTTCCTGCAATTTTGCCCCGCTTTCAAGTCCTCTTCGCAGCCTTCCTTCAATATATTTTTGGACGATAGCTGTCATTTATAACTCTGCAGGTTTGTGAATTACAGTGCCCCTGAGCTCCTTTCTTCAAATCGCTTTCTTTTGAGCTGGCCGCAAACCCGCAGGATTGCTTCAGGCCCTAATCTGGTTCCGGCACGGCATGCTGAGCGTTTGGTTAATTCCTCTTCCTGGTTGGAATTCAGCGTTAAATTTGCCCGTGCAGAAACCTACAGCTAGTCTCTCATTGGTTCTTCCTATTCCTATTCCTCTTGCGCAGAAATTGCAAACTGTGCCAAACAGCAGGTTAAAGGCACTGACTCTCCAAGTGGGGAGAGTGTTTGTAAAGGGTCTGGAATTCTGAACCCGAGTAAACGGAGACAAAAACTGAGATGCATTTGAAAATGTTTCCCGGTCACACGGTGCACCATACTGTGGGCTTCCCATGCATGCTTTACCTGAAGGAAGAATCGCTTAAACCTGGAGAGTTGGGACCCATGGAATGGGTACCATGTAGTATGACTTCAAATGGTCTGCATTTGCTCATCGAACCTCACCAATGCTATCAGCCCGAAGTGTCCAACCTTAGGCCTCACTCAGCTCTGGGTTTAGATGAGGTAAATCCAGGTTGCATCACAAGCCCTGAATGAATTATTTAAGAATTGCTCTCTATTTCACTGTCATTGTGTTTTGTTTTTGTAATTCATTTTGATAATAGGATTTATCGGATTTTCTCTGCTGCATTCATGCCGCTGTACACACGCTTCATTCTCTTACGGAGACATATAAATCCATGGGTTTGAAGATTCTTACTAGTCAGGTGTATTCCTAGGCGTTGAATATAGGGTGTTTAGCCCATTTCGTTGAGCAAGGGGTAGGTCTTGACTATTACATATTTGACGTATGGAATGGTATCTGTGCTAATTTCTATCTCTGGTTTTATGCAGCACCCCAACTCACCTTTCCCCTTAAGCAAACATAAGTTGGTTTTCTATATTTGAGACCCTGTTCTGTTTTGTAATTCAGTTCATGTGTAGCCAAGATTACATTCGGTGTATTAGTGATATATTATGATGTTTCATTTTCTGTGTGACTTATTTCACTTAGAATCATCGTACCTGAATCCACTCATTATGCCACGACGGGCCAGATGACATAGACTTCATTGGTGAGTGATATTCCATTGTACGTACGTACCACAACTTCTTTATCCATTTTTCGCTTTGTGGGATATTTAACTTGTACCGTA
The DNA here is from genome assembly GCF_059928025.1 of Delphinapterus leucas. Classification (NCBI taxonomy): domain Eukaryota; kingdom Metazoa; phylum Chordata; class Mammalia; order Artiodactyla; family Monodontidae; genus Delphinapterus; species Delphinapterus leucas. The sequence continues at coordinate 5,293,565 of NW_028322246.1, read as the reverse complement.
GACGAGGTTCTTGGAAACAGAGCCGTCTGAAACTTTGGCGTGGCTGTGTGTTTTTGAATTTAATTTCCCTAAGCTATAGGACCATAAGTGGAAGTGCCGTAGGCTCCGTTGCTTTGTTTTTTAGGTGTTTCAGGAAACACCATACACTTCTCCAGAGTGGCTGTTGGCAATTTACATCCCACCCATGAGCATAACAAGGCTCCCTGTTCTCCATGGCCTGTGCTGCATTTCTGGATTTTACACTTTTTTCAGATGGCCCTTTTGACCGGGGGGCAGTGAGACTTCATTGTAGTGCAGATTTCTTTAACATGGTTGCTTGGTTGGCCAAAAAGGGCGTATGCGTTTTTTCCTGAATATATTCAGGAAAAAACGCATACGCTCTTTTTGGCCAAGTGCATCATTGTCGACGTTCTGCCTCTTTTCCTATGCTTTAAATGCAATTCCAGTCTACCCCATGAAATCGTTTTCCTGAAATTCTGCCCCGCTTTCAAGTCCTCTTCGCAGCCTTCCTTCAATATATTTTTGGACGATAGCTGTCATTTACAACACTGCAGGTTTTGAATTACAGTGCCCCGGAGCTCCTTTCTTCAAATCGCTTTCTTGTGAGCTGGCCGCAAACCCTCAGGATTGCTTCAGGCCCTAATCTGGTTCCGGCACAGCATGCTGAGCCTTCGGTTAATTCCTCTTCCTTGTGGGAAATGAGCGTTAAATTTGCCCGTGCAGACACCTACAGCTAGTCTCTCATTGGTTCTCCCTATTCCTGTTCATCTTGCGCAGAAATTGCAAACTGTGCCAAACAGGAGGTTAAAGGCACTGACTCTCCAAGTGAGGAGAGTGTTAGTAAAGGGTCTGGAATTGTGAACCCGAGTAAAAGGGGACGAAAACTGAGATGCATTTGAAAACGTTTCCCGGTCACACGGTGCACCATACTGTGGGTTTCCCATGCATGTTTTAGCTGAAGGAAGAATCGCTTAAACCTGGAGAGTTGGGACCCATGGAATGGGTACCATGCAGTATGACTTCAAATGGTCTGCATTTGCTCATCGAACCTCACCAATGCTATCAGCCCGAAGTGTCCAACTTTATGTCTCACTCAGCTCTGGGTGTAGATGAGGTAAATCCAGGTTGCATCACAAGCCCTGAATGAATTATTTAAGAATTGCTCTCTATTTCACTGTCATTGTGTTTTGTTTTTGTAATTAATTTTGATAATAGGATTTATCGGATTTTCTCTGCTGCATTCATGCAGCTGTACACACGCTTGATTCTCTTATGGAGACATATAAATCCATGGGTTTGAAGATTCTTACTAGTCAGGTGTATTCCTAGGCGTTGAATATAGGGTGTTTAGCCCATTTCGTTGAGCAAGGGGTAGGTCTTGACTATTACATATTTGACGTATGGAATGGTATCTGTGCTAATTTCTATCTCTGGTTTTATGCAGCACCCCAACTCACCTTTCCCCTTAAGCAAACATAAGTTGGTTTTCTAAATTTGAGACCCTGTTCTGTTTTGTAATTCAGTTCATGTGTAGCCAAGATTACATTCGGTGTGTTAGTGATATCTTATGATGTTTCATTTTCTGTGTGACTTATTTCACTTAGAATCATCGTACCTGAATCCACTCATTACACCACGACGGGCCAGATGACATAGCTTTCCTTGGTGACTGATATTCCATTGTACGTACGTACCACAACTTCTTTATCCATTTTTCGCTTTCTGGGATATTTAACTTGTACCGTAGAAGAGGTTCTTGTAAACAGAGCCATCTGAAACTTTGGCTTGGCTGTGTGTTTTTGATTTAAATTTCCCTAAGCTATAGGACCATAAGTGGAAGTGCCGTAGGCTCTGTTGCTTTGTTTTTTAGGTGTTTCAGGAAACACCATACACTTCTCCAGAGTGGCTGTTGGCAATTTACATCCCGCCCATCAGCATAACAAGGCTCCCTGTTCTCCATGGCCTGTGCTGCCTTTCTGGATTTTACACTTTTTTCAGATGGCCCTTTTGACCGGGGGGCAGTGAGACTTCATTGTAGTGCAGATTTCTTTAACATGCTTGCTTGGTTGGCCAAAAAGGGCGTATGCGTTTTTTCCTGAATATATTCAGGAAAAAACGCATACGCCCTTTTTGGCCAAGAGCATCATTGTCGACGTTCTGCCTCTTTTCCTATGCTTTAAATGCAATTCCAGTCTACCCCCTGAAATCGTTTTCCTGAAATTCTGCCCCGCTTTCAAGTCCTCTTCGCAGGCTTCCTTCAATATATTTTTGGACGATAGCTGTCATTTATAACTCTGCAGGTTTGTGAATTAGAGTGCCCCGGAGCTCCTTTCTTCAAATCGCTTTCTTGTGAGCTGGCCGCAAACTCGCAGGGTTGCTTCAGGCCCTAATCTGGTTCCGGCACGGCATGCTGAGCGTTTGGTTAATTCCTCTTCCTGGTGGGAAATGAGCGTTAAATTTGCCCGTGCAGACACCTACAGCTAGTCTCTCATTGGTTCTCCCTATTCCTGTTCATCTTGCGCAGAAATTGCAAACTGTGCCAAACAGCAGGTTAAAGGCACTGACTCTCCAAGTGGGTAGAGTGTTAGTAAAGGGTCTGGAATTGTGAACCCGAGTAAAAGGGGAAGAAAACTGAGATGCATTTGAAAACGTTTCCCGGTCACACGGTGCACCATACTGTGGGTTTCCCATGCATGTTTTAGCTGAAGGAAGAATCGCTTAAACCTGGAGAGTTGGGACCCATGGAATGGGTACCATGCAGTATGACTTCAAATGGTCTGCATTTGCTCTTCGAACCTCACCAATGCTATCAGCCCGAAGTGTCCAACTTTATGTCTCACTCAGCTCTGGGTGTAGATGAGGTAAATCCAGGTTGCATCACAAGCCCTGAATGAATTATTTAAGAATTGCTCTCTATTTCACTGTCATTGTGTTTTGTTTTTGTAATTCATTTTGATAATAGTATTTATCGGATTTTCTCTGCTACCTTCATGCAGCTGTACACACGCTTGATTCTCTTATGGAGACATATAAATCCATGGGTTTGAAGATTCTTACTAGTCAGGTGTATTCCTAGGCGTTGAATATAGGGTGTTTAGCCCATTTCGTTGAGCAAGGTGTAGGTCTTGACTATTACATATTTGACGTATGGAATGGTATCTGTGCTAATTTCTATCTCTGGTTTTATGCAGCACCCCAACTCACCTTTCCCCTTAAGCAAACATAAGTTGGTTTTCTAAATTTGAGACCCTGTTCTGTTTTGTAATTCAGTTCATGTGTAGCCAAGATTACATTCGGTGTATTAGAGATAACTTATGATGTTTCATTTTCTGTGTGACTTATTTCTCTTAGAATCATCGTACCTGAATCCACTCATTATGCCACGACGGGCCAGATGACATAGATTTCATTGGTGAGTGATATTCCATTGTACGTACGTACCACAACTTCTTTATCCATTTTTCGCTTTCTGGGATATTTAACTTGTACCGTAGACGAGGTTCTTGTAAACAGAGCCGTCTGAAACATTGGGGTGGCTGTGTGTTTTTTATTTTAATTTCCCTAAGCTATAGGACCATAAGTGGAAGTGCCGTAGGCTCCGTTGCTTTGTTTTTTAGGTGTTTCAGGAAACACCATACACTTCTCCAGAGTGGCTGTTGGCAATTTATATCCAACCCATGAGCATAACAAGGCTCCCTGTTCTCCATGGCCTGTGCTGCCTTTCTGTATTTTACACTTTTTTCAGATGGCCCTTTTGACCGGGGGGCAGTGAGACTTCATTGTAGTGCAGATTTCTTTAACATGCTTGCTTGGTTGGCCAAAAAGGGCGTATGCGTATATTCCGGAAAAAACGCATACGCCCTTTTTGGCCAAGTGCATCATTGTCGACGTTCTGCCTCTTTTCCTATGCTTTAAATGCAATTCCAGTCTAACCCCTGAAATCGTTTTCCTGCAATTTTGCCCCGCTTTCAAGTCCTCTTCGCAGCCTTCCTTCAATATATTTTTGGACGATAGCTGTCATTTATAACTCTGCAGGTTTGTGAATTACAGTGCCCCTGAGCTCCTTTCTTCAAATCGCTTTCTTTTGAGCTGGCCGCAAACCCGCAGGATTGCTTCAGGCCCTAATCTGGTTCCGGCACGGCATGCTGAGCGTTTGGTTAATTCCTCTTCCTGGTTGGAAATGAGCGTTAAATTTGCCCGTGCAGAAACCTACAGCTAGTCTCTCATGGGTTCTTCCTATTCCTATTCCTCTTGCGCAGAAATTGCAAACTGTGCCAATCAGCAGGTTAAAGGCACTGACTCTCCAAGTGGGGAGAGTGTTTGTAAAGGGTCTGGAATTCTGAACCCGAGTAAACGGGGACAAAAACTGAGATGCATTTGAAAATGTTTCCCGGTCACACGGTGCACCATACTGTGGGCTTCCCATGCATGTTTTAGCTGAAGGAAGAATCGCTTAAACCTGGAGAGTTGGGACCCATGGAATGGGTACCATGCAGTATGACTTCAAATGGTCTGCATTTGCTCATCGAACTTCACCAATGCTATCAGCCCGAAGTGTCCAACTTTATGTCTCACTCAGCTCTGGGTGTAGATGAGGTAAATCCAGGTTGCATCACAAGCCCTGAATGAATTATTTAAGAATTGCTCTCTATTTCACTGTCATTGTGTTTTGTTTTTGTAATTCATTTTGATAATAGGATTTATCGGATTTTCTCTGCTGCATTCATGCAGCTGTACACACGCTTGATTCTCTTATGGAGACATATAAATCCATGGGTTTGAAGCTTCTTACTAGTCAGGTGTATTCCTAGGCATTGAATATAGGGTGTTTAGCCCATTTCGTTGAGCAACGGGTAGGTCTTGACTATTACATATTTTTTTTTTTTTTTTTTGCTGTACGCGGGCCTCTCAGTGTTGTAGCCTCTCCCGTTGCGGAGCACAGGCTCCGAACGCGCAGGCTCAACAGCCATGACTGACGGGACCAGTAGCTCCACGGCATGTGGTATCCTCTCGGACCGGGGCACGAACCCGCCTCCACTGCATCGGCAGGCGGTCTCTCAACCAGTGCGCCACCAGGGAAGCCCCCTTGACTATTACATATATGACGTATGGAATAGTATCTGTGCTAATTTCTATCTCTGGTTTTATGCAGCACCCCAACTCACCTTTCCCCTTAAGCAAACATAAGTTGGTTTTCTAAATTTGAGACCCTGTTCTGTTTTGTAATTCAGTTCATGTGTAGCCAAGATTACATTCGGTGTATTAGTGATATCTTATGATGTTTCATTTTCTGTGTGACATATTTCTCTTAGAATCATCGTACCTGAATCCACTCATTATGCCACGACGGGCCAGATGACATAGATTTCATTGGTGAGTGATATTCCATTGTGCGTACGTACCACAAATTCTTTATCCATTTTTCGCTTTCTGGGATATTTAACTTGTACCGTAGAAGAGGTTCTTGTAAACAGAGCCGTCTGAAACTTTGGGGTGGCTGTGTGTTTTTTATTTTAATTTCCCTAAACTATAGGACCATAAGTGGAAGTGCCGTAGGCTCCGTTGCTTTGTTTTTTAGGTGTTTCAGGAAACACCATACACTTCTGCAGAGTGGCTGTTGGCAATTTACATCCCACCCATCAGCATAACAAGGCTCCCTGTTCTCCATGGCGTGTGCTGCATTTCTGGATTTTACACTTTTTTCAGATGGCCCTTTTGACCGGGGGGCAGTGAGACTTCATTGTAGTGCAGATTTCTTTAACATGCTTGCTTGGTTGGCCAAAAAGGGCGTATGCGTTTTTTCCTGAATATATTCAGGAAAAAACGCATACGCACTTTTTGGCCAAGTGCATCATTGTCGACGTTCTGCCTCTTTTCCTATGCTTTAAATGCAATTCCAGTCTACCCCATGAAATCGTTTTCCTGAAATTCTGCCCCGCTTTCAAGTCCTCTTCGCAGCCTTCCTTCAATATATTTTTGGACGATAGCTGTCATTTATAACTCTGCAGGTTTGTGAATTACAGTGCCCCTGAGCTCCTTTCTTCAAATCGCTTTCTTGTGAGCTGGCCGCAAACCCGCAGGATTGCTTCAGGCCCTAATCTGGTTCCGGCACGGCATGCTGAGCGTTTGGTTAATTCCTCTTCCTGGTTTGAAATGAGCGTTAATTTTGCCCGTGCAGACAACTACAGCTAGTCTCTCATTGTTTCTCCCTATTCCTGTTCATCTTGCGCAGAAATTGCAAACTGTGCCAAACAGCAGGTTAAAGGCACTGACTCTCCAAGTGGGGAGAGTGTTTGTAAAGGGTCTGGAATTGTGAACCCGAGTAAAAGGGGACGAAACCTGAGATGCATTTGAAAACGTTTCCCGGTCACACGGTGCACCATACTGTGGGTTTCCCATGCATGTTTTAGCTGAAGGAAGAATCGCTTAAACCTGGAGAGTTGGGACCCATGGAATGGGTACCATGCAGTATGACTTCAAATGGTCTGCATTTGCTCATCGAACCTCACCAATGCTATCAGCCCGAAGTGTCCAACTTTATGTCTCACTCAGCTCTGGGTGTAGATGAGGTAAATCCAGGTTGCATCACAAGCCCTGAATGAATTATTTAAGAATTGCTCTCTATTTCACTGTCATTGTGTTTTGTTTTTGTAATTCATTTTGATAATAGGATTTATCGGATTTTCTCTGCTGCATTCATGCAGCTGTACACACGCTTGATTCTCTTATGGAGACATATAAATCCATGGGTTTGAAGCTTCTTACTAGTCAGGTGTATTCCTAGGCGTTGAATATAGGGTGTTTAGCCCATTTCGTTGAGCAAGGGGTAGGTCTTGACTATTACATATTTTTTTTTTTTTTTTGCTGTACGCGGGCCTCTCAGTGTTGTGGCCTCTCCCGTTGCGGAGCACAGGCTCCGGACGCGCAGGCTCAACGGCCATGACTCACGGGGCCAGTAGCTCCGCGGCATGTGGGATCCTCTCGGACCGGGGAACGAACCCGCGTCCCCTGCATCGGCAGGCGAACTCTCAACCAGTGCGCCACCAGGGAAGCACCCTTGACTATTACATATATGACGTATGGAATGGTATCTGTGCTAATTTCTATCTCTGGTTTTATGCAGCACCCCAACTCACCTTTCCCCTTAAGCAAACATAAGTTGGTTTTCTAAATTTGAGACCCTGTTCTGTTTTGTAATTCAGTTCATGTGTAGCCAAGATTACATTCGGTGTATTAGTGATATCTTATGATGTTTCATTTTCTGTGTGACTTATTTCTCTTAGAATCATCGTACCTGAATCCACTCATTATGCCACGACGGGCCAGATGACATAGATTTCATTGGTGAGTGATATTCCATTGTACGTACGTACCACAACTTCTTTATCCATTTTTCGCTTTCTGGGATATTTAACTTGTACCGTAGACGAGGTTCTTGTAAACAGAGCCGTCTGAAACTTTGGGGTGGCTGTGTGTTTTTTATTTTAATTTCCCTAAGCTATAGGACCATAAGTGGAAGTGCCGTAGGCTCTGTTGCTTTGTTTTTTAGGTGTTTCAGGAAACACCATACACTTCTGCAGAGTGGCAGTTGGCAATTTACATCCCACCCATCAGCATAACAAGGCTCCCTGTTCTCCATGGCCTGTGCTGCATTTCTGGATGTTACACTTTTTTCAGATGGCCGTTTTTACCGGGGGGCATGAGACTTCATTGTAGTGCAGATTTCTTTAACATGCTTGCTTGGTTGGCCAAAAAGGGCGTATGCGTTTTTTCCTGAATATATTCAGGAAAAAACGCATACGCCCTTTTTGGCCAAGTGCATCATTGTCGACGTTCTGCCTCTTTTCCTATGCTTTAAATGCAATTCCAGTCTACCCCATGAAATCGTTTTCCTGAAATTCTGCCCCGCTTTCAAGTCCTCTTCGCAGCCTTCCTTCAATATATTTTTGGACGATAGCTGTCATTTATAACTCTGCAGGTTTGTGAATTACAGTGCCCCTGAGCTCCTTTCTTCAAATCGCTTTCTTGTGAGCTGGCCGCAAACCCGCAGGATTGCTTCAGGCCCTAATCTGGTTCCGTCACGGCATGCTGAGCGTTTGGTTAAATCCTCTTCCTGGTTGGAAATGAGCGTTAAATTAGCCCCTGCAGACACCTACAGCTAGTCACTCATTGGTTCTCCCTATTCCTGTTCATCTTGCGCAGAAATTGCAAAGTGTGCGAAACAGGAGGTTAAAGGCACTGACTCTCCAAGTGGGGTGAGTGTTAGTAAAGGGTCTGGAATTGTGAACCCGAGTAAAAGAGGACAAAAACTGAGATGCATTTGAAAACGTTTCCCGGTCACATGGTGCACCATACTGTGGGTTTCCCATGCATGGTTTAGCTGAAGGAAGAATCGCTTAAACCTGGAGAGTTGGGACCCATGGAATGTGTACCATGTATTATGACTTCAAAAGGTCTGCATTTGCTCATCGAACCTCACCAATGCTATCAGCCCGAAGGGTCCAACCTTATGTCTCACTCAGCGCTGGGTTTAGATGAGGTAAATCCAGGTTGCATCACAAGCCCTGAATGAATAATTTAAGAATTGCTCTCTATTTCACTGTCATTGTGTTTTGTTTTTGTAATTCATTTTGATAATAGGATTTATCGGATTTTCTCTGCTGCCTTCATGCAGCTGTACACACGCTTGATTCTCTTATGGAGACATGTAAATCCATGGGTTTGAAGAGTCTTAGTAGTCAGGTGTATTCCTAGGCTTTGAATATAGGGTGTTTAGCCCATTTCGTTGAGCAAGGGGTAGGTCTTGACTATTACATATTTGACGTATGGAATGGTATCTGTGCTAATTTCTATCTCCCGTTTTATGCAGCACCCCAACTCACCTTTCCCCTTAAGCAAACATTAGTTGGTTTTCTAAATTTGAGACCCTGTTCTGTTTTGTAATTCAGTTCATGTGTAGCCAAGATTACATTCGGTGTATTAGTGATATCTTATGATGTTTCATTTTCTGTGTGACTTTTTTCACTTAGAATCATCGTACCTGAATCCACTCATTATGCCACGACGGGCCAGATGACATAGATTTCATTGGTGAGTGATATTCCATTGTACGTACGTACCACAACTTCTTTATTCATTTTTCGCTTTCTGGGATATTTAACTTGTACCGTAGACGAGGTTCTAGTAAACAGAGCCATCTGAAACTTTGGCGTGGCTGTGTGTTTTTGATTTTAATTTCCCTAAGCTATAGGACCATAAGTGGAAGTGCCGTAGGCTCCGTTGCTTTGTTTTTTAGGTGTTTCAGGAAACACCATACAGTTCTCCAGAGTGGCTGTTGGCAATTTACATCCCACCCATCAGCATAACAAGGCTCCCTGTTCTCCATGGCCTGTGCTGCATTTCTGGATTTTACACTTTTTTCACATGGCCCTTTTGACCGGGGGGCAGTGAGACTTCATTGTAGTGCAGATTTCTTTAACATGCTTGCTTGGTTGGCCAAAAAGTGCGTATGCGTTTTTTCCTGAATATATTCAGGAAAAAACGCATACGCCCTTTTTGGCCAAGTGCATCATTGTCGACGTTCTGCCTCTTTTCCTATGCTTTAAATGCAATTCCAGTCTACCCCCTGAAATCGTTTTCCTGCAATTCTGCCCCGCTTTCAAGTCCTCTTCGCAGCCTTCCTTCAATATATTTTTGGACGATAGCTGTCATTTATAACTCTGCAGGTTTGTGAATTACAGTGCCCCTGAGCTCCTTTCTTAAAATCGCTTTCTTGTGAGCTGGCCGCAAACCCGCAGGATTGCTTCAGGCCCTAATCTTGTTCCGGCACGGCATGCTGAGCCTTTGGTTAATTCCAATTCCTGGTGGGAAATGAGCGTTAAATTTGCCCGTGCAGACACCTAGAGCTAGTCTCTCATTGGTTCTCCCTATTCCTGTTCATCTTGCGCAGAAATTGCAAACTGTCCCAAACAGGAGGTTAAAGGCACTGACTCTCCAAGTGGGGAGAGTTTTAGTAAAGGGTCTGGAATTGTGAACCCGAGTAAAAGGGGACAAATCTGAGATGCATTTGAAAACGTTTCCCGGTCACACGCTGCACCATACTGTGTGTTTCCCATGCATGCTTTAGCTGAAGGAAGAATCGCTTAAACATGGAGAGTTGGGACCCATGGAATGGGTACCATGCAGTATGACTTCAAATGGTCTGCATTGGCTCATCGAACCTCACCAATGGTATCAGCCCGAAGTGTCCAACCTTATGTCTCACTCAGCTCTGGGTTTAGATGAGGTAAATCCAGGTTGCATCACAAGACATGAATGAATTATTTAAGAATTGCTCTCTATTTCACTGTCATTGTGTTTTGTTTTTGTAATTTATTTTGATAATAGGATTTATCGGATTTTCTCTGCTGCATTCATGCCGCTGTACACACGCTTCATTCTCTTACGGAGACATATAAATCCATGGGTTTGAAGATTCTTACTAGTCAGGTGTATTCCTAGGCGTTGAATATGGGGTGTTTAGTCCATTTCGTTGAGCAAGGGGTAGGTCATGACTATTACATATTTGGCTTATGGAAAGGTTTCTGTGCTAATTTCTATCTCTGGTTTTATGCAGCACCCCAACTCACCTTTCCCCTTAAGCAAGCATAAGTTGGTTTTCTAAATTTGAGACCCTGTTCTGTTTTGTAATTCAGTTCATGTGTAGCCAAGTTTACATTCCGTGTATTAGTGATATCTTATGATGTTTCATTTTCTGTGTGACTTATTTCACTTAGAATCATCGTACCTGAATCCACTCATTATGCCGCGACGGGCCTGATGACATAGATTTCATTGCTGTGTGATATTCCATTGTACGTACGTACCACAACTTCTTTATCCATTTTTCACATTCTGGGATATTTAACTTGTACCGTAGACGAGGTTCTTGTGAACAGAGCCGCCCGAGACTTTTGGGTGGCTGTGTGTTTTTGATTTTAATTTTCCTAAGCTATAGGACCATAAGGGGAAGTGCCATAGGCTCCGTTGCTTTGTTTTTTAGATGTTCCGGGAAACACCATACATTTTTCCAGACTGGCTGTTGGCAATTTACATCCCGCCCATCAGCATAACAAGGCTCGCTGTTCTCCATGGCCTGTGCTGCCTTTCTGGATTTTACAATTTTTTCAGATGGCCCTTTTGACCGGGGGGCAGTGAGACTTCATTGTAGTGCAGATTTCTTTAACATGCTTGCTTGGTTGGCCAAAAAGGGCGTTTGCGTTTTTTCCTTAATATGTTCAGGAAAAAACGCATACGCCCTTTTTGGCCAAGTGCATCATTGTCGACGTTCTGCCTCTTTTCCTATGCTTTAAATGCAATTCCAGTCTACCCCCTGAAATCGTTTTCCTGCAATTCTGCCCCGCTTTCAAGTCCTCTTCGCAGCCTTCCTTCAATATATTTTTGGACGATAGCTGTCATTTATAACTCTGCAGGTTTCTGAATTACAGTGACCCTGAGCTCCTTTCTTCAAATTACTTTCATTTGAGCTGGCCGAAAAGCCACAGGATTGCTTCAGGCCCTAATCTTGTTCCGGCAGGGCATGCTGAGCCTTTGGTTAATTCCTCTTCCTGGTGGGAAATGAGCGTTAAATTTGCCCGTGCAGACACCTACAGGTAGTCTTTCATTGGTTCTCCCTCTTCCTGTTCATCTTGCGCAGAAATTGCACACTGTGCCAAACAGGAGGTTAAAGGCACTGACTCTCCAAGTGGGGAGAGTGTTCGTAAAGAGTCTGGAATGGTGAACCCGAGTAAAAGGGGACGAAAACTGAGATGTATTTGAAAACTTTTGCCAGTCACACGGTGCACCATACTGTGGGTTTCCCATGCATGTTTTAGCTGAAGGAAGAATCCCTTAAACTTGGAGAGTTGGGACCCATGGAATGGGTACTATGCTGTATGACTTCAAAGGGTCTGCATTTGCTCATCGAACCTCACCAATGCTATCAGCCCGAAGTGCACAACCTTATGTCTCACTCAGCTCTGGGTGTAGATGTGGTAAATCCAGGTTGCATCACAAGCCCTGAATGAATTATTTAAGAATTGCTCTCTATTTCACTGTCCTTGGGTTTTGTTTGTGTAATTCATTTTGATAATGGGATTTATCGGATTTTCTCTGCTGCATTCATGCCGCTGTACACACGCTTCATTCTCTTACGGAGACATATAAATCCATGGGTTTGAAGATTCTTACTAGTCAGGTGTATTCCTAGGCGTTGAATATGGGGTGTTTAGTCCATTTCGTTGAGCAAGGGGTAGGTCTTGACTATTACATATTTGGCTTAAGGAAAGGTATCTGTGCTAATTTCAATCTCTGGTTTTATGCAGCACCCCAACTCACCTTTCCCCTTAAGCAAGCATAAGTTGGTTTTCTAAATTTGAGACCCTGTTCTGTTTTGTAATTCAGTTCATGTGTAGCCAAGTTTACATTCCGTGTAGTAGTGATATCTTATGATGTTTCATTTTCTGTGTGACTTATTTCACTTAGAATCATCGTACCTGAATCCACTCATTATGCCGCGACGGGCCTGATGACATAGATTTCATTGCTGAGTGATATTCCATTGTACGTACGTACCACAACTTCTTTATCCATTTTTCACATTCTGGGATATTTAACTTGTACCGTAGACGAGGTTCTTGTAAACAGAGCCGTCCGACACTTTGGGGTGGCTGTGTGTTTTTGATTTTAATTTCCCTAAGCTATAGGACCATAAGTGGAAGTGCCGAAGGCTCCGTAGCTTTGTTTTTTCGGTGTTCCGGGAAACACCGTACACTTCTCCAGGGTGGCTGTTGGCAATTTACATCCCGCCCATCAGCATAATAAGGCTCCCTGTTCTCCATGGCCTGTGCTGCCTTTCTGGATTTTACACTTTTTTCAGATGGCCCTTTTGACCGGGGGGCAGTGAGACTTCATTGTAGTGCAGATTTCTTTAACATGCTTGCTTGGTTGGCCAAAAAGGGCGTATGCGTTTTTTCCTGAATATATTCAGGAAAAAACGCATACGCCCTTTTTGGCCAAGAGCATCATTGTCGACGTTCTGCCTCTTTTCCTATGCTTTAAATGCAATTCCCGTCTACCCCCTGAAATCGTTCTCCTGCAATTCTGCCCCACTTACAAGTCGTCTTCGCAGCCTTCCTTCAATATATTTTTGGACGATAGCTGTCATTTATAACTCTGCAGGTTTGTGAGTTACAGTGCCCCTGAGCTCATTTCTTCAACTCGCTATCTTGTGAGCTGGCCGCAAACCCACAGGATTGCCTCAGGCCCTAATCTGGTTCCGGCACGGCATGCTGAGCCTTTCGTTAATTCCTCTTCCTGGTGGGAAATGAGCGTTAAATTTGCCCGTGCAGACACCTAGAGCTAGTCTCTCATTCGTTCTCCCTATTCCTTTTCATCTTGCGCAGAAATTGCAAACTGTGCCCAACAGGAGGTTAAAGGCACTGACTATCCAAGTGGGGAGAGTGTTCGTAAAGGGTCTGGAATGGTGAACCCGAGTAAAAGGGGACGAAAACTGAGATGCATTTGAAAACGTTTGCCAGTCACACGGTGCACCATACTTTGGGTTTCCCATGCATGTTTTAGCTGAAGGAAGAATCCCTTAAACTTGGAGAGTTGGGACCCATGGAATGGGTACCATGCTGTATGACTTCAAAGGGTCTGCATTTGCTCATCGAACCTCACCAATGCTATCAGCCCGAAGTGCCCAACCTTATGTCTCACTCAGCTCTGGGTGTACATGTGGTAAGTCCAGGTTGCATCACAAGCCCTGAATGAATTATTTAAGAATTGCTCTCTATTTCACTGTCCTTGGGTTTTGTTTGTGTAATTCATTTTGATAATGGGATTTATCGGATTTTCTCTGCTGCATTCATGCCGCTGTACACACGCTTCATTCTCTTACGGAGACATATAAATCCATGGGTTTGAAGATTCTTACTAGTCAGGTGTATTCCTAGGCGTTGAATATGGGGTGTTTAGTCCATTTCGTTGAGCAAGGGGTAGGACTTGACTATTACATATTTGGCTTATGGAAAGGTATCTGTGCTAATTTCTATCTCTGGTTTTATGCAGCACCCCAACTCACCTTTCCCCTTAAGCAAGCATAAGTTGGTTTTCTAAATTTGAGACCCTGTTCTGTTTTGTAATTCAGTTCATGTGTAGCCAAATTTACATTCCGTGTAGTAGTGATATCTTATGATGTTTCATTTTCTGTGTGACTTATTTCACTTAGAATCATCGTACCTGAATCCACTCATTATGCCGCGACGGGCCTGATGACATAGATTTCATTGCTGAGTGATATTCCATTGTACGTACGTACCACAACTTCTTTATCCATTTTTCACATTCTGGGATATTTAACTTGTACCGTAGACGAGGTTCTTGTAAACAGAGCCGTCCGACACTTTGGGGTGGCTGTGTGTTTTTGATTTTAATTTCCCTAAGCTATAGGACCATAAGTGGAAGTGCCGTAGGCTCCATAGCTTTGTTTTTTCGGTGTTCCCGGAAACACCATACACTTCTCCAGGGTGGCTGTTGGCAATTTACATCCCGCCCATCAGCATAACAAGGCTCCCTGTTCTCCATGGCCTGTGCTGCCTTTCTGGATTTTACACTTTTTTCAGATGGCCCTTTTGACCGGGGGGCAGTGAGACTTCATTGTAGTGCAGATTTCTTTAACATGCTTGATTGGTTGGCCAAAAAGGGCGTATGCGTTTTCTCCTGAATATATTCAGGAGAAAACGCATACGCCCGTTTTGGACAAGAGCATCATTGTCGACTTTCTGCCTCTTTTCCTATGCTTTAAATGCAATTCCCGTCTACCCCCTGAAATCGTTTTCCTGCGATTCTGCCCCACTTACAAGTCGTCTTCGCAGCCTTCCTTCAATATATTTTTGGACGATAGCTGTCATTTATAACTCTGCAGGTTTGTGAGTTACAGTGCCCCTGAGCTCCTTTCTTCAACTCGCTATCTTGTGAGCTGGCCGCAAACCCACAGGATTGCCTCAGGCCCTAATCTGGTTCCGGCACGGCATGCTGAGCCTTTGGTTAATTCCTCTTCCTGGTGGGAAATGAGCGTTAAATTTGCCCGTGCCGACACCTAGAGCTAGTCTCTCATTCGTTCTCCCTATTCCTTTACATCTTGCGCAGAAATTGCAAACTGTGCCCAACAGGAGGTTAAAGGCACTGACTCTCCAAGTGGGGAGAGTGTTCGTAAAGGTTCTGGAATGGTGAACCCGAGTAAAAGGGGAGGAAAACTGAGAATCATTTGAAAACGTTTCCCAGTCACACGGTGCACCGTACTGTGGGTTTCCCATGCATGTTTTAGCTGAAGGAAGAATCCCTTAAACTTGGAGAGTTGGGACCCATGGAATGGGTACCATGCTGTATGACTTCAAAGGGTCTGCATTTGCTCATCGAACCTCACCAATGCTATCAGCCCGAAGTGCCCAACCTTATGTCTCACTCAGCTCTGGGTGTAGATGTGGTAAATCCAGGTTGCATCACAAGCCCTGAATGAATTATTTAAGAATTGCTCTCTATCTCACTGTCCTTGGGTTTTGTTTGTGTAATTCATTTTGATAATGGGATTTATCGGATTGTCTCTGCTGCATTCATGCCGCTGTACACACGCTTCATTCTCTTACGGAGACATATAAATCCATGGGTTTGAAGATTCTTACTAGTCAGGTGTATTCCTAGGCGTTGAATATGGGGTGTTTAGTCCATTTCGTTGAGCAAGGGGTAGGTCATGACTATTACATATTTGGCTTATGGAAAGGTTTCTGTGCTAATTTCTATCTCTGGTTTTATGCAGCACCCCAACTCACCTTTCCCCTTAAGCAAGCATAAGTTGGTTTTCTAAATTTGAGACCCTGTTCTGTTTTGTAATTCAGTTCATGTGTAGCCAAGTTTACATTCCGTGTAGTAGTGATATCTTATGATGTTTCATTTTCTGTGTGACTTATTTCCCTTAGAATCATCGTACCTGAATCCACTCATTATGCCGCGACGGGCCTGATGACATAGATTTCATTGCTGTGTGATATTCCATTGTTCGTACGTACCACAACTTCTTTATCCATTTTTCACATTCTGGGATATTTAACTTATACCGTAGACGAGGTTCTTGTAAACAGAGCCGTCCGACACTTTGGGGTGGCTGTGTGTTTTTGATTTTAATTTCCCTAAGCTATAGGACCATAAGTGGAAGTGCCATAGGCTCCGTAGCTTTGTTTTTTCGGTGTTCCGGGAAACACCATACACTTCTCCAGAGTGGCTGTTGGCAATTTACATCCCGCCCATCAGCATAACAAGGCTCCCTGTTCTCCATGGCCTGTGCTGCCTTTCTGGATTTTACACTTTTTTCAGATGGCCCTTTTGACCGGGGGGCAGTGAGACTTCATTGTAGTGCAGATTTCTTTAACGTGCTTGCTTGGTTGGCCAAAAAGGGCGTATGCGTTTTTTCCTGAATATATTCAGGAAAAAACGCATACGCCCTTTTTGGCCAAGAGCATCATTGTCGACGTTCTGCCTCTTTTCCTATGCTTTAAATGCAATTCCCGTCTACCCCCTGAAATCGTTTTCCTGCAAATCTGTCCCGCTTACAAGTCGTCTTCGCAGCCTTCCTTCAATATATTTTTGGACGATAGCTGTCATTTATAACTCTGCAGGTTTGTGAGTTACAGTGCCCCTGAGCTCCTTTCTTCAACTCGCTATCTTGTGAGCTGGCCGCAAACCCACAGGATTGCCTCAGGCCCTAATCTGGTTCCGGCACGGCATGCTGAGCCTTTGGTTAATTCCTCTTCCTGGTGGGAAATGAGCGTTAAATTTGCCCTTGCAGACACCTAGAGCTAGTCTCTCATTCGTTCTCCCTATTCCTTTTCATCTTGCGCAGAAATTGCAAACTGTGCCCAACAGGAGGTTAAAGGCACTGACTCTCCAAGTGGGGAGAGTGTTCATAAAGGGTCTGGAATGGTGAACCCGAGTAAAAGGGGACGAAAACTGAGATGCATTTGAAAACGTTTGCCAGTCACACGGTGCACCATACTGTGGGTTTCCCATGCATGTTTTAGCTGAAGGAAGAATCCCTTAAACTTGGAGAGTTGGGACCCATGGAATGGGTACCATGCTGTATGACTTCAAAGGGTCTGCATTTGCTCATCGAACCTCACCAATGCTATCAGCCCGAAGTGCCCAACCTTATGTCTCACTCAGCTCTGGGTGTAGATGTGGTAAATCCAGGTTGCATCACAAGCCCTGAATGAATTATTTAATAATTGCTCTCTATCTCACTGTCCCTGGGTTTTGTTTGTGTAATTCATTTTGATAATGGGATTTATCGGATTTTCTCTGCTGCTTTCATGCCACTGTACACACGCTTCATTCTCTTACGGAGACATATAAATCCATGGGTTTGAAGATTCTTACTAGTCAGGTGTATTCCTAGGCGTTGAATATGGGGTGTTTAATCCATTTCGTTGAGCAAGGGGTAGGTCTTGACTATTACATATTTGGCTTATGGAAAGGTATCTGTGTTAATTTCTATCTCTGGTTTTATGCAGCACCCCAACTCACCTTTCCCATTAAGCAAGCATAAGTTGGTTTTCTAAATTTGAGACCCTGTTCTGTTTTGTAATTCAGTTCATGTGTAGCCAAGTTTACATTCCGTGTATTAGTGATATCTTATGATGTTTCATTTTCTGTGTGACTTATTTCCCTTAGAATCATCGTACCTGAATCCACTCATTATGCCGCGACGGCCCTGATGACATAGATTTCATTGCTGAGTGATATTCCATTGTACGTACGTACCACAACTTCTTTATCCATTTTTCACATTCTGGGATATTTAACTTGTACCGTAGACGAGGTTCTTGTAAACAGAGCCGTCCGACACTTTGGGGTGGCTGTGTGTTTTTGATTTTAATTTCCCTAAGCTATAGGACCATAAGTGGAAGTGCCGTAGGCTCCGTAGCTTTGTTTTTTCGGTGTTCCGGGAAACACCATACACTTCTCCAGAGTGGCTGTTGGCAATTTACATCCCGCCCATCAGCATAACAAGGCTCCCTGTTCTCCATGGCCTGTGCTGCCTTTCTGGATTTTACACTTTTTTCAGATGGCCCTTTTGACCGGGGGGCAGTGAGACTTCATTGTAGTGCAGATTTCTTTAACGTGCTTGCTTGGTTGGCCTAAAAGGGCGTATGCGTTTTTTCCTGAATATATTCAGGAAAAAACGCATACGTCCTTTTTGGCCAAGAGCATCATTGTCGACGTTCTGCCTCTTTTCCTATGCTTTAAATGCAATTCCCGTCTACCCCCTGAAATCGTTTTCCTGCAAATCTGTCCCGCTTACAAGTCGTCTTCGCAGCCTTCCTTCAATATATTTTTGGACGATAGCTGTCATTTATAACTCTGCAGGTTTGTGAGTTACAGTGCCCCTGAGCTCCTTTCTTCAACTCGCTATCTTGTGAGCTGGCCGCAGACCCACAGGATTGCTTCAGGCCCTAATCTGGTTCCGGCACGGCATGCTGAGCCTTTGGTTAATTCCTCTTCCTGGTGGGAAATGAGCGTTAAATTTGCCCGTGCAGACACCTAGAGCTAGTCTCTCATTGGTTCTCCCTATTCCTTTTCATCTTGCGCAGAAATTGCAAACTGTGCCCAACAGGAGGTTAAAGGCACTGACTCTCCAAGTGGGGAGAGTGTTCGTAAAGGGTCTGGAATGGTGAACCCGAGTAAAAGGGGACGAAAACTGAGATGCATTTGAAAACGTTTGCCAGTCACACGGTGCACCATACTGTGGGTTTCCCATGCATGTTTTAGCTGAAGGAAGAATCCCTTAAACTTGGAGAGTTGGGACCCATGGAATGGGTACCATGCTGTATGACTTCAAAGGGTCTGCATTTGCTCATCGAACCTCACCAATGCTATCAGCCCGAAGTGCCCAACCTTATGTCTCACTCAGCTCTGGGTGTAGATGTGGTAAATCCAGGTTGCATCACAAGCCCTGAATGAATTATTTAAGAATTGCTCTCTATTTCACTGTCCTTGGGTTTTGTTTGTGTAATTCATTTTGATAATGGGATTTATCGGATTTTCTCTGCTGCATTCATGCCGCTGTACACACGCTTCATTCTCTTACGGAGACATATAAATCCATGGGTTTGAAGATTCTTACTAGTCAGGTGTATTCCTAGGCGTTGAATATGGGGTGTTTAGTCCATTTCGTTGAGCAAGGTGTAGGTCTTGACTATTACATATTTGGCTTATGGAAAGGCATCTGTGCTAATTTCTATCTCTGGTTTTATGCAGCACCCCAACTCACCTTTCCCCTTAAGCAAGCATAAGTTGGTTTTCTAAATTTGAGACCCTGTTCTGTTTTGTAATTCAGTTCATGTGTAGCCAAGTTTACATTCCGTGTAGTAGTGATATCTTATGATGTTTCATTTTCTGTGTGACTTATTTCACTTAGAATATCGTACCTGAATCCACTCATTATGCCGCGACGGGCCTGATGACATAGATTTCATTGCTGAGTGATATTCCATTGTACGTACGTACCACAACTTCTTTATCCATTTTTCACATTCTGGGATATTTAACTTGTACCGTAGACGAGGTTCTTGTAAACAGAGCCGTCCGACACTTTGGGGTGGCTGTGTGTTTTTGATTTTAATTTCCCTAAGCTATAGGACCATAAGTGGAAGTGCCGTAGGCTCCGTAGCTTTGTTTTTTCGTGTTCCGGGAAACACCATACACTTCTCCAGAGTGGCTGTTGGCAATTTACATCCCGCCCATCAGCATAACAAGGCTCGCAGTCCTCCATGGCCTGTGCTGCCTTTCTGGATTTTGAACTTTTTTCAGATGGCCCTTTTGACCGGGGGGCAGTGAGACTTCATTGTAGTGCAGATTTCTTTAACATGCTTGCTTGGTTGGCCAAAAAGGGCGTATGCGTTTTTTCCTGAATATATTCAGGAAAAAACGCATACGCCCTTTTTGGCCAAGTGCATCATTGTCGACGTTCTGCCTCTTTTCCTATGCTTTAAATGCAATTCCCGTCTACCCCCTGAAATCGTTTTCCTGCAAATCTGTCCCGCTTACAAGTCGTCTTCGCCGCCTTCCTTTAATATATTTTTGAACGATAGCTGTCATTTATAACTCAGCAGGTTTGTGAGTTACAGTGCCCCTGAGCTCCATTCTTCAACTCGCTATCTTGTGAGGTGGCCGCAAACCCACAGGATTGCTTCAGGCCCTAATCTGGTTCCAGCACGGCATGCTGAGCCTTTGGTTAATTCCTCTTCCTGGTGGGAAATGAGCGTTAAATTTGCCCGTGCAGACACCTACAGCTAGTCTCTCATTCGTTCTCCCTATTCCTTTTCATCTTGCGCAGAAATTGCAAACTGTGCCCAACAGGAGGTTAAAGGCACTGACTCTCCAAGTGGGGAGAGTGTTAGTAAAGTGTCTGGAATGGTGAACCCGAGAAAAAGGGGACGAAAACTGAGATGCATTTGAAAACGTTTCCCGGTCACACGGTGCACCATACTGTGGGATTCCCATGCATGTTTTAGCTGAAGGAAGAATCGCTTAAACCTGGAGAGTTGGGACCCATGGAATGGGTACCATGCAGTATGACTTCATATGGTCTTCATTTGCTCATCGAACCTCACCAATGCTATCAGCCCGAAGTGTCCAACCTTCTGTCTCACTCAGCTCTGGGTGTAGATGAGGTAAATCCAGGTTGCATCACAAGCCCTGAATGAATTATTTAAGAATTGCTCTCTATTTCACTGTCATTGTGTTTTGTTTTTTAATTCATTTTGATAATGGGATTTATCGGATTTTCTCTGCTGCCTTCATGCAGCTGTACACATGCTTGATTCTCTTATGGAGACATATAAATCCATGAGTTTGAAGATTCTTACTAGTCAGGTGTATTCCTAGGCGTTGAATATGGGGTGTTTAGTCCATTTCGTTGAGCAAGGGGTAGGTCTTGACTATTACATATTTGGCTTATGGAAAGGTATCTGTGCTAATTTCTATCTCTGGTTTTATGCAGCACCCCAACTCACCTTTCCCCTTAAGCAAGCATAAGTTGGTTTTCTAAATTTGAGACCCTGTTCTGTTTTGTAATTCAGTTCATGTGTAGCCAAGTTTACATTCCGTGTAGTAGTGATATCTTATGATGTTTCATTTTCTGTGTGACTTATTTCACTTATAATCATCGTACCTGAATCCACTCATTATGCCGCGACGGGCCTGATGACATAGATTTCATTGCTGAGTGATATTCCATTGTATGTACGTACCACAACTTCTTTATCCATTTTTCACATTCTGGGATATTAAACTTGTACCGTAGACGAGGTTCTTGTAAACAGAGCCGTCCGACACTTTGGGGTGGCTGTGTGTTTTTGATTTTAATTTCCCTAAGCTATAGGACCATAAGTGGAAGTGCCGTAGGCTCCGTAGCTTTGTTTTTTCGGTGTTCCGGGAAACACCATACACTTCTCCAGAGTGGCTGTTGGCAATTTACATCCCGCCCATCAGCATAACAAGGCTCCCTGTTCTCCATGGCCTGTGCTGCCTTTCTGGATTTTACACTTTTTCAGATGGCCCTTTTGACCGGGGGGCAGTGAGACTTCATTGTAGTGCAGATTTCTATAACATGCTTGCTTGGTTGGCCAAAAAGGGCGTATGAGTTTTTTCCTGAATATATTCAGGAAAAAACGCATACGCCCTTTTTGGCCAAGAGCATCATTGTCGACGTTCTGCCTCTTTTCCTATTCTTTAAATGCAATTCCCGTCTACCCCCTGAAATCGTTTTCCTGCAATTCTGCCCCACTTACAAGTCGTCTTCGCAGCCTTCCTTCAATATATTTTTGGACGATAGCTGTCATTTATAACTCTGCAGGTTTGTGAGTTACAGTGCCCCTGAGCTCATTTCTTCAACTCGCTATCTTGTGAGCTGGCCGCATACCCACAGGATTGCCTCAGGCCCTAATCTGGTTCCGGCACGGCATGCTGAGCCTTTGGTTAATTCCTCTTCCTGGTGGAAATGAGCGTTAAATTTCCCCGTGCAGACAGCTAGAGCTAGTCTCTCATTCGTTCTCCCTATTCCTTTTCATCTTGCGCAGAAATTGCAAACTGTGCCCAACAGGAGGTTAAAGGCACTGACTCTGCAAGTGGGGAGAGTGTTCGTAAAGGGTCTGGAATGGTGAACCCGAGTAAAAGGGGACGAAAACTGAGATGCATTTGAAAACGTTTGCCAGTCACACGGTGCACCATACTGTGGGTTTCCCATGCATGTTTTAGCTGAAGGAAGAATCCCTTAAACTTGGAGAGTTGGGACCCATGGAATGGGTACCATGCTGTATGACTTCAAAGGGTCTGCATTTGCTCATCGAACCTCACCAATGCTATCAGCCCGAAGTGCCCAACCTTATGTCTCACTCAGCTCTGGGTGTAGATATGGTAAATCCAGGTTGCATCACAAGCCCTGAATGAATTATTTAAGAATTGCTCTCTATTTCACTGTCCTTGGGTTTTGTTTGTGTAATTCATTTTGATAATGGGATTTATCGGATTTTCTCTGCTGCATTCATGCCGCTGTACACACGCTTCATTCTCTTACGGAGACATATAAATCCATGGGTTTGAAGATTCTTACTAGTCAGGTGTATTCCTAGGCGTTGAATATGGGGTGTTTAGTCCATTTCGTTGAGCAAGGGGTAGGTCTTGACTATTACATATTTGGCTTATTGAAAGGTATCTGTGCTAATTTCTATCTCTGGTTTTATGCAGCACCCCAACTCACCTTTCCCCTTAAGCAAGCATAAGTTGGTTTTCTAAATTTGAGACCCTCTTCTGTTTTGTAATTCAGTTCATGTGTAGCCAAGTTTACATTCCGTGTAGTAGTGATATCTTATGATGTTTCATTTTCTGTGTGACTTATTTCACTTAGAATCATCGTACCTGAATCCACTCATTATGCCGCGACGGGCCTGATGACATAGATTTCATTGCTGAGTGATATTCCATTGTACGTACGTACCACAACTTCTTTATCCATTTTTCACATTCTGGGATATTTAACTTGTACCGTAGACGAGGTTCTTGTAAACAGAGCCGTCCGACACTTTGGGGTGGCTGTGTGTTTTTGATTTTAATTTCCCTAAGCTATAGGACCATAAGTGGAAGTGCCGTAGGCTCCGTAGCTTTGTTTTTTCGGTGTTCCGGGAAACACCATACACTTCTCCAGAGTGGCTGTTGGCAATTTACATCCCGCCCATCAGCATAACAAGGCTCCCTGTTCTCCATGGCCTGTGCTGCCTTTCTGGATTTTACCCTTTTTTCAGATGGCCCTTTTGACCGGGGGGCAGTGAGACTTCATTGTAGTGCAGATTTCCTTAACATGCTTGCTTGGTTGGCCAAAAAGGGCGTATGCGTTTTTTCCTGAATATATTCAGGTAAAAAGGCATACGCCCTTTTTCGCCAAGAGCATCATTGTCGACGTTCTGCCTCTTTTCCTATGCTTTAAATGCAATTCCCGTCTACCCCCTGAAATCGTTTTCCTGCAAATCTGTCCCGCTTACAAGTCATCTTCGCAGCCTTCCTTCAATATATTTTTGGACGATAGCTGTCATTTATAACTCTGCAGGTTTGTGAGTTACAGTGCCCCTGAGCTCCTTTCTTCAACTCGCTATCTTGTGAGCTGGCCGCAAACCCACAGGATTGCTTCAGGCTCTAATCTGGTTCCGGCACGGCATACTGAGCCTTTGGTTAATTCCTCTTCCTGGTGGGAAATGAGCGTTAAATTTGCCCGTGCAGACACCTAGAGCTAGTCTCTCATTCGTTCTCCCTATTCCTTTTCATCTTGCGCAGAAATTGCAAACTGTGCCCAACAGGAGGTTAAAGGCACTGACTCTCCAAGTGGGGAGATTGTTCGTAAAGGGTCTGGAATGGTGAACCCGAGTAAAAAGGGACGAAAACTGAGATGCATTTGAAAACGTTTGCCAGTCACACGGTGCACCATACTGTGTGTTTCCCATGCACGTTTTAGCTGAAGGAAGAATCCCTTAAACTTGGAGAGTTGGGACCCATGGAATGGGTACCATGCTGTATGACTTCAAAGGGTCTGCATTTGCTCATCGAACCTCACCAATGCTATCAGCCCGAAGTGCCCAACCTTATGTCTCACTCAGCTCTGGGTGTAGATGTGGTAAATCCAGGTTGCATCACAAGCCCTGAATGAATTATTTAAGAATTGCTCTCTATTTCACTGTCCTTGGGTTTTGTTTGTGTAATTCATTTTGATAATGGGATTTATCGGATTTTCTCTGCTGCATTCATGCCGCTGTACACACGCTTCATTCTCTTACGGAGACATATAAATCCATGGGTTTGAAGATTCTTACTAGTCAGGTGTATTCCTAGGCGTTGAATATGGGGTGTTTAGTCCATTTCGTTGAGCAAGGTGTAGGGCTTGACTATTACATATTTGGCTTATGGAAAGGTATCTGTGCTAATTTCTATCTCTGGTTTTATGCAGCACCCCAACTCACCTTTCCCCTTAAGCAAGCATAAGTTGGTTTTCTAAATTTGAGACCCTCTTCTGTTTTGTAATTCAGTTCATGTGTAGCCAAGTTTACATTCCGTGTAGTAGTGATATCTTATGATGTTTCATTTTCTGTGTGGCTTATTTCACTTAGAATCATCGTACCTGAATCCACTCATTATGCCGCGACGGGCCTGATGACATAGATTTCATTGCTGAGTGATATTCCATTGTACATACGTACCACAACTTCTTTATCCATTTTTCACATTCTGGGATATTTAACTTGTACCGTAGACGAGGTTCTTGTAAACAGAGCTGCCGGAGACTTTTGGGTGGCTGTGTGTTTTTGATTTTAATTTTCCTAAGCTATAGGACCATAAGGGGAATTGCCGTAGGCTCCGTTGCTTTGTTTTTTAGATGTTCCGGGAAACACCATACATTTTTCCAGACTGGCTGTTGGCAATTTACATCCCGCCCATCAGCATAACAAGGCTCCCTGTTCTCCATGGCCTGTGCTGCCTTTCTGGATTTTACACTTTTTTCAGATGGCCCTTTTGACCGGGGGGCAGTGAGACTTCATTGTAGTGCAGATTTCTTTAACATGCTTGCTTGGTTGGCCAAAAAGGGCGTATGCGTTTTTTCCTGAATATATTCAGGAAAAAACGCATACGCCCTTTTTGGCCAAGAGCATCATTGTCGACGTTCTGCCTCTTTTCCTATGCTTTAAAAGCAATTCCCCTCTACCCCCTGAAATCGTTTTCCTGCAATTCGGCCCCACTTACAAGTCGTCTTCGCAGCCTTCCTTCAATATATTTTTGGACGATAGCTGTCATTTATAACTCTGCAGGTTTGTGAGTTACAGTGCCCCTGAGCTCCTTTCTTCAACTCGCTATCTTGTGATCTGGCCGCAAACCCACAGGATTGCCTCAGGCCCTAATCTGGTTCCGGCACGGCATGCTGAGCCTTTGGTTAATTCCTCTTCCTGGTGGGAAATGAGCGTTAAATTTGCCCGTGCAGACACCTAGAGCTAGTCTCTCATTCGTTCTCCCTATTCCTTTTCATCTTGCGCAGAAATTGCAAACTGTGCCCAACAGGAGGTTAAAGGCACTGACTCTGCAAGTGGGGAGAGTGTTCGTAAAGGGTCTGGAATGGTGAACCCGAGTAAAAAGGGACGAAAACTGAGATGCATTTGAAAACGTTTGCCAGTCACACGGTGCACCATACTGTGGGTTTCCCATGCATGTTTTAGCTGAAGGAAGAATCCCTTAAACTTGGAGAGTTGGGACCCATGAAATGGGTACCATGCTGTATGACTTCAAAGGGACTGCATTTGCTCATCGAACCTCACCAATGCTATCAGCCCGAAGTGCCCAGCCTTATGTCTCACTCAGCTCTGGGTGTAGATGTGGTAAATACAGGTTGCATCACAAGCCCTGAATGAATTATTTAAGAATTGCTCTCTATTTCACTGTCCTTGGGTTTTGTTTGTGTAATTCATTTTGATAATGGGATTTATCTCATTTTCTCTGCTGCATTCATGCCGCTGTACACACGCTTCATTCTCTTACGGAGACATATAAATCCATGGGTTTGAACATTCTTACTAGTCAGGTGTATTCCTAGGCGTTGAATATGTGGTGTTTAGTCCATTTCGTTGAGCAAGGGGTAGGTCTTGACTATTACATATTTGGCTTATGGAAAGGTATCTGTGCTAATTTCTATCTCTGGTTTTATGCACCACCCCAACTCACCTTTCCCCTTAAGCAAGCATAAGTTGGTTTTCTAAATTTGAGACCCTCTTCTGTTTTGTAATTCAGTTCATGTGTAGCCAAGTTTACATTCCGTGTAGTAGTGATATCTTATGATGTTTCATTTTCTGTGTGACTTATTTCACTTAGAATCATCGTACCTGAATCCACTCATTATGCCGCGACGGGCCTGATGACATAGATTTCATTGCTGAGTGATATTCCATTGTACGTACGTACCACAACTTCTTTATCCATTTTTCACATTCTGGGATATTTAACTTGTACCGTAGACGAGGTTCTTGTAAACAGAGCCGTCCGACACTTTGGGGTGGCTGTGTGTTTTTGATTTTAATTTCCCTAAGCTATAGGACCATAAGTGGAAGTGCCGTAGGCTCCGTAGCTTTGTTTTTTCGGTGTTCCGGGAAACACCATACACTTCTCCAGAGTGGCTGTTGGCAATTTACATCCCGCCCATCAGCATAACAAGGCTCCCTGTTCTCCATGGCCTGTGCTGCCTTTCTGGATTTTACACTTTTTTCAGATGGCCCTTTTGACCGGGGGGCAGTGAGACATCTTTGTAGTGCAGATTTCTTTAACATGCTTGCTTGGTTGGCCAAAAAGTGCGTATGCGTTTTTTCCTGAATATATTCAGGAAAAAACGCATACGCCCTTTTTGGCCAAGAGCATCATTGTCGACGTTCTGCCTCTTTTCCTATGCTTTAAATGCAATTCCCGTCTACCCCCTGAAATCGTTTTCCTGCAATTCTGCCCCACTTACAAGTCGTCTTCGCAGCCTTCCTTCAATATATTTTTAGACGATAGCTGTCATTTATAACTCTGCAGGTTTGTGAGTTACCGTGCCCCCGAGCTCATTTCTTCAACTCGCTATCTTGTGAGCTGGCCGCAAACCCACAGGATTGCCTCAGACCCTAATCTGGTTCTGGCACGGCATGCTGAGCCTTTGGTTAATTCCTCTTCCTGGTGGGAAATGAGCGTTAAATTTGCCCGTGCAGACACCTAGAGCTAGTCTCTCATTGGTTCTCCCTATTCCTGTTCATCTTGCGCAGAAATTGCAAACTGTACCAAACAGGAGGTTAAAGGCACTGACTGTCCAAGTGGGGAGCGTGTTAGTAAAGGGTCTGGAATAGTGAACCCAAATAAAAGGGGACGAAAACTGAGATGCATTTGAAAACGTTTCCCGGTCACACGGTGCACCAACTGTGGGATTCCCATGCATGTTTTAGCTGAAGGAAGAATCGCTTAAACCTGGAGAGTTGGGACCCATGGAATGGGTACCATGCAGTATGACTTCATATGGTCTTCATTTGCTCATCGAACCTCACCAATGCTATCAGCCCGAAGTGTCCAACCTTCTGTCTCACTCAGCTCTGGGTGTAGATGAGGTAAATCCAGGTTGCATCACAAGCCCTGAATGAATTATTTAAGAATTGCTCTCTATTTCACTGTCCTTGGGTTTTGTTTGTGTAATTCATTTTGATAATGGGATTTATCTCATTTTCTCTGCTGCATTCATGCCGCTGTACACACGCTTCATTCTCTTACGGAGACATATAAATCCATGGGTTTGAACATTCTTACTAGTCAGGTGTATTCCTAGGCGTTGAATATGTGGTGTTTAGTCCATTTCGTTGAGCAAGGGGTAGGTCTTGACTATTACATATTTGGCTTATGGAAAGATATCTGTGCTAATTTCTATCTCTGGTTTTATGCACCACCCCAACTCACCTTTCCCCTTAAGCAAGCATAAGTTGGTTTTCTAAATTTGAGACCCTCTTCTGTTTTGTAATTCAGTTCATGTGTAGCCAAGTTTACATTCCGTGTAGTAGTGATATCTTATGATGTTTCATTTTCTGTGTGACTTATTTAACTTAGAATCATCGTACCTGAATCCACTCATTATGCCGCGACGGGCCTGATGACATAGATTTCATTGCTGAGTGATATTCCATTGTACGTACGTACCACAACTTCTTTATCCATTTTTCACATTCTGGGATATTTAACTTGTACCGTAGACGAGGTTCTTGTAAACAGAGCCGTCCGACACTTTGGGGTGGCTGTGTGTTTTTGATTTTAATTTCCCTAAGCTATAGGACCATAAGTGGAAGTGCCGTAGGCTCCGTAGCTTTGTTTTTTCGGTGTTCCGGGAAACACCATACACTTCTCCAGAGTGGCTGTTGCCAATTTACATCCCGCCCATCAGCATAACAAGGCTCCCTGTTCTCCATGGCCTGTGCTGCCTTTATGGATTTTACACTTTTTTCAGATGGCCCTTTTGACCGGGGGGCAGTGAGACATCTTTGTAGTGCAGATTTCTTTAACATGCTTGCTTGGTTGGCCAAAAAGTGCGTATGCGTTTTTTCCTGAATATATTCAGGAAAAAACGCATACGCCCTTTTTGGCCAAGAGCATCATTGTCGACGTTCTGCCTCTTTTCCTATGCTTTAAATGCAATTCCCGTCTACCCCCTGAAATCGTTTTCCTGCAAATCTGTCCCGCTTACAAGTCGTCTTCGCAGCCTTCCTTCAATATATTTTTGGACGATAGCTGTCATTTATAACTCTGCAGGTTTGTGAGTTACAGTGCCCCTGAGCTCCTTTCTTCAACTCGCTATCTTGTGAGCTGGCGGCAAACCCACAGGATTGCTTCAGGCCCTAATCTGGTTCCGGCACGGCATGCTGAGCCTTTCGTTAATTCCTCTTCCTGGTGGGAAATGAGGGTTAAATTTGCCCGTGCAGACACCTAGAGCTAGTCTCTCATTCGTTCTCCCTATTCCTTTTCATCTTGCGCAGAAATTGCAAACTGTGCCCAACAGGAGGTTAAAGGCACTGACTCTCCAAGTGGGGAGAGTGTTCGTAAAGGGTCTGGAATGGTGAACCCGAGTAAAAGGGGACGAAAACTGAGATGCATTTGAAAACGTTTGCCAGTCACACAGTGCACCATACTGTGGGTTTCCCATGCATGTTTTAGCTGAAGGAAGAATCCCTTAAACTTGGAGAGTTGGGACCCATGGAATGGGTACCATGCTGTATGACTTCAAAGGGTCTGCATTTGCTCATCGAACCTCACCAATGCTATCAGCCCGAAGTGCCCAACCTTATGTCTCACTCAGCTCTGGGTGTACATGTGGTAAATCCAGGTTGCATCACAAGCCCTGAATGAATTATTTAAGAATTGCTCTCTATTTCACTGTCCTTGGGTTTTGTTTGTGTAATTCATTTTGATAATGGGATTTATCTCATTTTCTCTGCTGCATTCATGCCGCTGTACACACGCTTCATTCTCTTACGGAGACATATAAATCCATGGGTTTGAACATTCTTACTAGTCAGGTGTATTCCTAGGCGTTGAATATGTGGTGTTTAGTCCATTTCGTTGAGCAAGGGGTAGGTCTTGACTATTACATATTTGGCTTATGGAAAGGTATCTGTGCTAATTTCTATCTCTGGTTTTATGCACCACCCCAACTCACCTTTCCCCTTAAGCAAGCATAAGTTGGTTTTCTAAATTTGAGACCCTGTTCTGTTTTGTAATTCAGTTCATGTGTAGCCAAGTTTACATTCCGTGTAGTAGTGATATCTTATGATGTTTCATTTTCTGTGTGACTTATTTCACTTAGAATCATCGTACCTGAATCCACTCATTATGCCGCGACGGGCCTGATGACATAGATTTCATTGCTGAGTGATATTCCATTGTATGTACGTACCACAACTTCTTTATCCATTTTTCACATTCTGGGATATTAAACTTGTACCGTAGACGAGGTTCTTCTAAACAGAGCCGTCCGACACTTTGGGGTGGCTGTGTGTTTTTGATTTTAATTTCCCTAAGCTATAGGACCATAAGTGGAAGTGCCGTAGGCTCCGTAGCTTTGTTTTTTCGGTGTTCCGGGAAACAC
This sequence comes from Delphinapterus leucas, assembly GCF_059928025.1. Classification (NCBI taxonomy): domain Eukaryota; kingdom Metazoa; phylum Chordata; class Mammalia; order Artiodactyla; family Monodontidae; genus Delphinapterus; species Delphinapterus leucas. Next base: position 5,263,297 of record NW_028322246.1, on the reverse strand, counting down.
CATACACTTCTCCAGAGTGGATGTTGGCAATTTACATCCCGCCCATCAGCATAACAAGGCTCCCTGTTCTCCATGGCCTGTGCTGCCTTTCTGGATTTTACACTTTTTTCAGATGGCCCTTTTGAACGGGGGGCAGTGAGACTTCATTGTAGTGCAGATTTCTTTAACATGCTTGCTTGGTTGGCCAAAAAGGGCGTATGCGTTTTTTCCTGAATATATTCAGGAAAAAAGGCATACGCCCTTTTTGGCCAAGAGCATCATTGTCGACGTTCTGCCTATTTTCCTATGCTTTAAATGCAATTCCCGTCTACCCCCTGAAATCGTTTTCCTGCAAATCTGTCCCGCTTACAAGTCGTCTTCGCAGCCTTCCTTCAATATATTTTTGGACGATAGCTGTCATTTATAACTCTGCAGGTTTGTGAGTTACAGTGCCCCTGAGCTCCTTTCTTCAACTCGCTATCTTGTGAGCTGGCGGCAAACTCACAGGATTGCTTCAGGCCCTAATCTGGTTCCGGCACGGCATGCTGAGCCTTTGGTTAATTCCTCTTCCTGGTGGGAAATGAGCGTTAAATTTGCCCGTGCAGACACCTAGAGCTAGTCTCTCATTCGTTCTCCCTATTCCTTTTCATCTTGCGCAGAAATTGCAAACTGTGCCCAACAGGAGGTTAAAGGCACTGACTCTGCAAGTGGGGAGAGTGTTCGTAAAGGGTCTGGAATGGTGAACCCGAGTAAAAGGGGACGAAAACTGAGATGCATTTGAAAACGTTTGCCAGTCACACGGTGCACCATACTGTGGGTTTCCCATGCATGTTTTAGCTGAAGGAAGAATCCCTTAAACTTGGAGTGTTGGGACCCATGGAATGGGTACCATGCTGTATGACTTCAAAGGGTCTGCATTTGCTTATCGAACCTCACCAATGCTATCAGCCCGAAGTGCCCAACCTTATGTCTCACTCAGCTCTGGGTGTAGATGTGGTAAATCCGGGTTGCATCACAAGCCCTGAATGAATTATTTAAGAATTGTTCTCTATTTCACTGTCCTTGGGTTTTGTTTGTGTAATTCATTTTGATAATGGGATTTATCGGATTTTCTCTGCTGCATTCATGCCGCTGTACACACGCTTCATTCTCTTACGGAGACATATAAATCCATGGGTTTGAAGATTCTTACTAGTCAGGTGTATTCCTAGGCGTTGAATATGGGGTGTTTAGTCCATTTCGTTGAGCAAGGGGTAGGTCTTGACTATTACATATTTGGCTTATGGAAAGGTATCTGTGCTAATTTCTATCTCTGGTTTTATGCAGCACCCCAACTCACCTTTCCCCTTAAGCAAGCATAAGTTGGTTTTCCAAATTTGAGACCCTCTTCTCTTTTGTAATTCAGTTCATGTGTAGCCAAGTTTACATTCCGTGTAGTAGTGATATCTTATGATGTTTCATTTTCTGTGTGACTTATTTCACTTAGAATCATCGTACCTGAATCCACTCATTATGCCGCGACGGGCCTGATGACATAGATTTCATTGCTGAGTGATATTCCATTGTACGTACGTACCACAACTTCTTTATCCATTTTTCACATTCTGGGATATTTAACTTGTACCGTAGACGAGGTTCTTGTAAACAGAGCCGTCCGACACTTTGGGGTGGCTGTGTGTTTTTGATTTTAATTTCCCTAAGCTATAGGACCATAAGTGGAAGTGCCGTAGGCTCCGTAGCTTTGTTTTTTCGGTGTTCCGGGAAACACCATACACTTCTCCAGAGTGGCTGTTGGCAATTTACATCCCGCCCATCAGCATAACAAGGCTCCCGGTTCTCCATGGCCTGTGCTGCCTTTCTGGATTTTACACTTTTTTCAGATGGCCCTTTTGACCGGGGGGCAGTGAGACTTCATTGTAGTGCAGATTTCTTTAACATGCTTGCTTGGTTGGCCAAAAAGGGCGTATGCGTTTTTTCCTGAATATCAGGAAAAAACACATACGCTCTTTTTGGCCAAGAGCATCATTGTCGACGTTCTGCCTCTTTTCCTATGCTTTAAATGCAATTCCCTTCTACCCCCTGAAATCGTTTTCCTGCAAATCTGTCCCGCTTACAAGTCGTCTTCGCAGCCTTCCTTCAATATATTTTTGGACGATAGCTGTCATTTGTAACTCTGCAGGTTTGTGAGTTACAGTGCCCCTGAGCTCCTTTCTTCAACTCGCTATCTTGTGAGCTGGCCGCAAACCCACAGGATTGCTTCAGGCCCTAATCTGGTTCCGGCACGGCATGCTGAGCCTTTGGTTAATTCCTCTTCCTGGTGGGAAATGAGCGTTAAATTTGCCCGTGCAGACACCTACAGCTAGTCTCTCATTGGTTCTCCCTATTCCTTTTCATCTTGCGCAGAAATTGCAAACTGTGCCCAACAGGACGTTAAAGGCACTGACTCTCCAAGTGGGGAGAGTGTTCATAAAGTGTCTGGAATGGTGAACCCGAGTAAAAGGGGACGAAAACTGAGATGCATTTGAAAACGTTTGCCAGTCACACGGTGCACCATACTGTGGGTTTCCCATGCATGTTTTTGCTGAAGGAAGAATCCCTTAAACTTGGAGAGTTGGGACCCATGGAAAGGGTACCATGCTGTATGACTTCAAAGGGTCTGCATTTGCTCATCGAACCTCACCAATGCTATCAGCCCGAAGTGCCCAACCTTATGTCTCACTCAGCTCTGGGTGTAGATGTGGTAAATCCAGGTTGCATCACAAGCCCTGAATGAATTATTTAAGAATTGCTCTCTATTTCACTGTCCTTGGGTTTTGTTTGTGTAATTCATTTTGATAATGGGATTTATCGGATTTTCTCTGCTGCATTCATGCCGCTGTACACACGCTTCATTCTCTTACGGAGACATATAAATCCATGGGTTTGAAGATTCTTACTAGTCAGGTGTATTCCTAGGCGTTGAATATGGGGTGTTTAGTCCATTTCGTTGAGCAAGGTGTAGCTCTTGACTATTACATATTTGGCTTATGGAAAGGTATCTGTGCTAATTTCTATCTCTGGTTTTATGCAGCACCCCAACTCACCTTTCCCCTTAAGCAAGCATAAGTTGGTTTTCTAAATTTGAGGCCCTGTTCTGTTTTGTAATTCAGTTCATGTGTAGCCAAGTTTACATTCCGTGTAGTAGTGATATCTTATGATGTTTCATTTTCTGTGTGACTTATTTCTCTTAGAATCATCGTACCTGAATCCACTCATTATGCCGCGACGGGCCTGATGACATAGATTTCATTGCTGAGTGATATTCCATTGTACGTACGTACGACAACTTGTTTATCCATTTTTCACATTCTGGGATATTTAACTTGTACGGTAGACGAGGTTCTTGTAAACAGAGCCGCCCGAGACTTTTGGGTGGCTGTGTGTTTTTGATTTTAATTTACCTAAGCTATAGGACCATAAGGGGAAGTGCCGTAGGCTCCGTTGCTTTGTTTTTTAGATGTTCCAGGAAACACCATACACTTTTCCAGACTGGCTGTTGGCAATTTACATCCCGCCCATCAGCATAACAAGGCTCGCTGTTCTCCATGGCCTGTGCTGCCTTTCTGGATTTTACACTTTTTTCAGACGGCCCTTTTGACCGGGGGGCAGTGAGACTTCATTGAAGTGCACATTTCTTTAACATGCCTGCTTGGTTGGCCAAAAAGGGCGTATGCGTTTTTTCCTGAATATATTCAGGAAAAAACGCATACGCCCTTTTTGGCCAAGAGCATCATTGTCGACGTTCTGCCTCTTTTCCTATGCTTTAAATGAAATTCCCGTCTGCCCCCTGAAATCATTTCCCTGCAAATCTGCCCCGCTTACAAGTCGTCTTCGCAGCCTTCCTTCAATATATTTTTGGACGATAGCTGTCATTTATAACTCTGCAGGTTTGTGAGTTACAGTGTCCCTGAGCTCCTTTCTTCAACTCGCTATCTTGTGAGCTGGCCGCCAACCCGCAGGATTGCTTCAGGTCCTAATCTGGTTCCGGCACGGCATGCTGAGCCTTTGGTTAATTCCTCTTCCTGGTGGGAAATGAGCGTTAAATTTGCCCGTGCAGACACCTAGAGCTAGTCTCTCATTCGCTCTCCCTATTCCTTTTCATCTTGCGCAGAAATTGCAAACTGTGCCCAACAGGAGGTTAAAGGCACTGACTCTCCAAGTGGGGAGAGTGTTCGTAAAGGGTCTGGAATGGTGAACCCGAGTAAAAGGGGACGAAAACTGAGATGCATTTGAAAACGTTTGCCAGTCACACGGTGCACCATACTGTGGGATTCCCATGCATGTTTTAGCTGAAGGAAGAATCCCTTAAACTTGGAGAGTTGGGACCCATGGAATGGGTACCATGCTGTATGACTTCAAAGGGTCTGCATTTGCTCATCGAACCTCACCAATGCTATCAGCCCGAAGTGCCCAAACTTATGTCTCACTCAGCTCTGGGTGTAGATGTGGTAAATCCAGGTTGCATCACAAGCCCTGAATGAATTATTTAAGAATTGCTCTCTATTTCACTGTCCTTGGGTTTTGTTTGTGTAATTCATTTTGATAATGGGATTTATCGGATTTTCTCTGCTGCATTCATGCCGCTGTACACACGCTTCATTCTCTTACAGAGACATATAAATCCATGGGTTTGAAGATTCTTACTAGTCAGGTGTATTCCTAGGCGTTGAATATGGGGTGTTTAGTCCATTTCGTTGAGCAAGGGGTAGGTCTTGACTATTACATATTTGGCTTATGGAAAGGTATCTGTGCTAATTTCTATCTCTGGTTTTATGCAGCACCCCAACTCACCTTTCCCCTTAAGCAAGCATAAGTTGGTTTTCTAAATTTGAGACCCTCTTCTGTTTTGTAATTCAGTTCATGTGTAGCCAAGTTTACATTCCGTGTATTAGTGATATCTTATGATGTTTCATTTTCTGTGTGACTTATTTCACTTAGAATCATCGTACCTGAATCCACTCATTATGCCGCGACGGGCCTGATGACATAGATTTCATTGCTGAGTGATATTACATTGTACGTACGTACCACAACTTCTTTATCCATTTTTCACATTCTGGGATATTTAACTTGTACCGTAGACGAGGTTCTTGTAAACAGAGCCGTCCGACACTTTGGGGTGGCTGTGTGTTTTTGATTTTAATTTCCCTAAGCTATAGGACCATAAATAGAAGTGCCGTAGGCTCCGTAGCTTTGTTTTTTCGGTATTCCGGGAAACACCATACACTTCTCCAGAGTGGCTGTTGGCAATTTACATCCCGCCCATCAACATAACAAGGCTCCCGGTTCTCCATGGCCTGTGCTGCCTTTCTGGATTTTACACTTTTTTCAGATGGCCCTTTTGACCGGGGAGCAGTGAGACTTCATTGTAGTGCAGATTTTTTAACATGCTTGCTTGGTTGGCCAAAAAGGGCGTATGCGTTTTTTCCTGACCCTTTTTGGCCAAGAGCATCATTGTCGACGTTCTGCCTCTTTTCCTATGCTTTAAATGCAATTCCCGTCTACCCCCTGAAATCGTTTTCCTGCAAATCTGTCCCGCTTACAAGTCGTCTTCGCAGCCTTCCTTCAATATATTTTTGGACGATAGCTGTCATTTATAACTCTGCAGGTTTGTGAGTTACAGTGCCCCTGAGCTCCTTTCTTCAACTCGCTATCTTGTGAGCTGGCCGCAAATCCGCAGGATTGCTTCAGGCCCTAATCTGGTTCCGGCACGGCATGCTGAGCCTTTCGTTAATTCCTCTTCCTGCTGGGAAATGAGCGTTAAATTTGCCCGTGCAGACACCTACAGCTAGTCTCTCATTGGTTCTCCCTATTCCTTTTCATCTTGCGCAGAAATTGCAAACTGTTCCCGACAGGAGGTTAAAGGCACTGACTCTCCAAGTGGGGAGAGTGTTCGTAAAGGGTCTGGAATGGTGAACCCGAGTAAAAGGGGACGAAAACTGAAATGCATTTGAAAACGTTTGCCAGTCACACGGTGCACCATACTGTGGGTTTCCTATGCATGTTTTAGCTGAAGGAAGAATCCCTTAAACTTGGAGAGTTGGGACCCATGGAATGGGTACCATGCTGTATGACTTCAAAGGGTCTGCATTTGCTCATCGAACCTCACCAATGCTATCAGCCCGAAGTGCCCAACCTTATGTCTCACTCAGCTCTGGGTGTAGATGTGGTAAATCCAGGTTGCATCACAAGCCCTGAATGAATTATTTAAGAATTGCTCTCTATTTCACTGTCCTTGGGTTTGTTTGTGTAATTCATTTTGTTAAGGGGATTTATCGGATTTTCTATGCTGCATTCATGCCGCTGTACACACGCTTCATTCTCTTACGGAGACATATAAATCCATGGGTTTGAAGATTCTTACTAGTCAGGTGTATTCCTAGGCGTTGAATATGGGGTGTTTAGTCCATTTCGTTGAGCAAGGGGTAGGTCTTGACTATTACATATTTGGCTTATGGAAAGGTATCTGTGCTAATTTCTATCTCTGGTTTTATGCAGCACCCCAACTCACCTTTCCCCTTAAGCAAGCATAAGTTGGTTTTCTAAATTTGAGACCCTCTTCTGTTTTGTAATTCAGTTCATGTGTAGCCAAGTTTACATTCCGTGTAGTAGTGATATCTTATGATGTTTCATTTTCTGTGTGACTTATTTCACTTAGAATCATCGTACCTGAATCCACTCATTATGCCGCGACGGGCCTGATGACATAGATTTCATTGCTGAGTGATATTCCATTGTACGTACGTACCACAACTTCTTTATCCATTTTTCACATTCTGGGATATTTAACTTGTACCGTAGACGAGGTTCTTGTAAACAGAGCCGTCCGACACTTTGGGGTGGCTGTGTGTTTTTGATTTTAATTTCCCTAAGCTATAGGACCATAAGTGGAAGTGCCGTAGGCTCCGTAGCTTTGTTTTTTCTGTGTTCCGGGAAACACAATACACTTCTCCAGAGTGGCTGTTGGCAATTTACATCCCGCCCATCAGCATAACAAGGCTCCCGGTTCTCCATGGCCTGTGCTGCCTTTCTGGATTTTACACTTTTTTCAGATGGCCCTTTTGACCGGGGGGCAGTGAGACTTCATTGTAGTGCAGATTTCTTTAACATGCATGCTTGGTTGGCCAAAAAGGGCGTATGCGTTTTTTCCTGAATATATTCAGGAAAAAACGCATACGCCTTTTTTGGCCAAGAGCATCATTGTCGACGTTCTGCCTCTTTTCCTATGCTTTAAATGCAATTCCCGTCTACCCCCTGAAATCGTTTTCCTGCAAATCTGTCCCGCTTACAAGTCGTCTTCGCAGCCTTCCTTCAATATATTTTTGGACGATAGCTGTCATTTATAACTCTGCAGGTTTGTGAGTTACAGTGCCCCTGAGCTCCTTTCTTCAACTCGCTATCTTGTGAGCTGGCCGCAAACCCACAGGATTGCTTCAGGCCCTAATCTGGTTCCGGCACGGCATGCTGAGCCTTTGATTAATTCCTCTTCCTGGTGGGAAATGAGCGTTAAATTTGCCCGTGCAGACACCTAGAGCTAGTCTCTCATTCGTTCTCCCTATTCCTTTTCATCTTGCGCAGAAATTGCAAACTGTGCCCAACAGGAGGTTAAAGGCACTGACTCTCCAAATGGGGAGAGTGTTCGTAAAGGGTCTGGAATGGTGAACCCGAGTAAAAGGGGACGAAAACTGAGATGCATTTGAAAACGCTTGCCAGTCACATGGTGCACCATACTGTGGGTTTCCCATGCATGTTTTAGCTGAAGGAAGAATCCCTTAAACTTGGAGAGTTGGGACCCATGGAATGGGTACCATGCTGTATGACTTCAAAGGGTCTGCATTTGCTCATCGAACCTCACCAATGCTATCAGCCCGAAGTGCCCACCCTTATGTCTCACTCAGCTCTGGGTGTAGATGTGGTAAATCCAGGTTGCATCACAAGCCCTGAATGAATTATTTAAGAATTGCTGTCTATTTCACTGTCCTTGGGTTTTGTTTCTGTAATTCATTTTGATAATGGGATTTATCGGATTTTCTCTGCTGCATTCATGCCGCTGTACACACGCTTCATTCTCTTACGGAGACATATAAATCCATGGGTTTGAAGATTCTTACTAGTCAGGTGTATTCCTAGGCGTTGAATATGGGGTGTTTAGTCCATTTCGTTGAGCAAGGGGTAGGTCTTGACTATTACATATTTGGCTTATGGAAAGGTATCTGTGCTAATTTCTATCTCTGGTTTTATGCAGCACCCCAACTCACCTTTCCCCTTAAGCAAGCATAAGTTGGTTTTCTAAATTTGAGACCCTGTTCTGTTTTGTAATTCAGTTCATGTGTAGCCAAGTTTACATTCCGTGTAGTAGTGATATCTTATGATGTTTCATTTTCTGTGTGACTTATTTCACTTAGAATCATCGTACCTGAATCCACTCATTATGCCGCGATGGGCCTGATGACATAGATTTCATTGCTGAGTGATATTCCATTGTACGTACGTACCACAACTTCTTTATCCATTTTTCACATTCTGGGATATTTAACTTGTACCGTAGATGAGGTTCTTGTAAACAGAGCCGTCCGACACTTTGGGGTGGCTGTGTGTTTTTGATTTTAATTACCCTAAGCTATAGGACCATAAATAGAAGTGCCATAGGCTCCGTAGCTTTGTTTTTTCGGTATTCCGGGAAACACCATACACTTCTCCAGAGTGGCTGTTGGCAATTTACATCCCGCCCATCAGCATAACAAGGCTCCCTGTTCTCCATGGCCTGTGCTGCGTTTCTGGATTTTACACTTTTTTTAGATGGCCCTTTTGACCGGGGGGCAGTGAGACTTCATTGTAGTGCAGATTTCTTTAACATGCTTGCTTGGTTGGCCAAAAAGGGCGTATGCGTTTTTTCCTGAATATATTCAGGAAAAAACGCATATGCCCTTTTTGGCCAAGAGCATCATTGTCGACGTTCTGCCTCTTTTCCTATGCTTTAAATGCAATTCCCGTCTACCCCCTGAAATCGTTTTCCTGCAAATCTGTCCCGCTTACAAGTCGTCTTCGCAGCCTTCCTTCAATATATTTTTGGACGATAGCTGTCATTTATAACTCTGCAGGTTTGTGAGTTACATTGCGCCTGAGATCCTTTCTTCAACTCGCTATCTTGTGAGCTGGCGGCAAACCCACAGGATTGCTTCAGGCCCTAATCTGGTTCCGGCACGGCATGCTGAGCCTTTGGTTAATTCCTCTTCCTGGTGGGAAATGAGCGTTAAATTTGCCCGTGCAGACACCTACAGCTAGTCTCTCATTGGTTCTCCCTATTCCTTTTCATCTTGCGCAGAAATTGCAAACTGTGCCCAACAGGAGGTTAAAGGCACTGACTCTCCAAGTGGGGAGAGTGTTCGTAAAGGGTCTGGAATGGTGAACCCGAGTAAAAGGGGACGAAAACTGAGATGCATTTGAAAACGTTTGCCAGTCACACGGTGCACCATACTGTGGGTTTCCCATGCATGTTTTTGCTGAAGGAAGAATCCCTTAAACTTGGAGAGTTGGGACCCATGGAAAGGGTACCATGCTGTATGACTTCAAAGGGTCTGCATTTGCTCATCGAACCTCACCAATGCTATCAGCCCGAAGTGCCCAACCTTATGTCTCACTCAGCTCTGGGTGTAGATGTGGTAAATCCAGGTTGCATCACTAGCCCTGAATGAATTATTTAAGAATTGCTCTCTATTTCACTGTCCTTGGGTTTTGTTTGTGTAATTCATTTTGTTAAGGGGATTTATCGGATTTTCTCTGCTGCATTCATGCCGCTGTACACACGCTTCATTCTCTTACGGAGACATATAAATCCATGGGTTTGAAGATTCTTACTAGTCAGGTGTATTCCTAGACGTTGAATATGGGGTGTTTAGTCCATTTCGTTGAGCAAGGAGTAGGTCTTGACTATTACATATTTGGCTTATGGAAAGGTATCTGTGCTAATTTCTATCTCTGGTTTTATGCAGCACCCCAACTCACCTTTCCCCTTAAGCAAGCATAAGTTGGTTTTCTAAATTTGAGACCCTCTTCTGTTTTGTAATTCAGTTCATGTGTAGCCAAGTTTACATTCCGTGTATTAGTGATATCTTATGATGTTTCATTTTCTGTGTGACTTATTTCACTTAGAATCATCGTACCTGAATCCACTCATTATGCCGCGACGGGCCTGATGACATAGATTTCATTGCTGTGTGATATTCCATTGTACGTACGTACGACAACTTGTTTATCCATTTTTCACATTCTGGGATATTTAACTTGTACGGTAGACGAGGTTCTTGTAAACAGAGCCGTCCGACACTTTGGGGTGGCTGTGTGTTTTTGATTTTAATTTTCCTAAGCTATAGGACCATAAGGGGAAGTGCCGTAGGCTCCGTTGCTTTGTTTTTTAGATGTTCCAGGAAACACCATACACTTTTCCAGACTGGCTGTTGGCAATTTACATCCCGCCCATCAGCATAACAAGGCTCCCTGTTCTCCATGGCCTGTGCTACCTTTCTGGATTTTACACTTTTTTCAGATGGCCCTTTTGACCGGGGGGCAGTGAGACTTCATTGAAGTGCACATTTCTTTAACATGCCTGCTTGGTTGGCCAAAAAGGGCGTATGTGTTTTTTCCTGAATATATTCAGGAAAAAACGCATACGCCCTTTTTGGCCAAGAGCATCATTGTCGACGTTCTGCCTCTTTTCCTATGCTTTAAATGAAATTCCCGTCTGCCCCCTGAAATCGTTTTCCTGCAAATCTGCCCCGCTTACAAGTTGTCTTCGCAGCCTTCCTTCAATATATTTTTGGACGATAGCTGTCATTTATAACTCTGCAGGTTTGTGAGTTACAGTGCCCCTGAGCTCCTTTCTTCAACTCGCTATCTTGTGAGCTGGCCGCCAACCCGCAGGATTGCTTCAGGTCCTAATCTGGTTCGGGCACGGCATGCTGAGCCTTTGGTTAATTCCTCTTCCTGGTGGGAAATGAGCGTTAAATTTGCCCGTGCAGACACCTAGACCTAGTCTCTCATTCCCTCTCCCAATTCCTTTTCATCTTGCGCAGAAATTGCAAACTGTGCCCAACAAGAGGTTAAAGGCACTGACTCTCCAAGTGGGGAGAGTGTTCGTAAAGGGTCTGGAATGGTGAACCCGAGTAAAAGGGGACGAAAACTGAAATGCATTTGAAAACGTTTGTCTGTCACACGGTGCACCATACTGTGGGTTTCCCATGCATGTTTTAGCTGAAAGAAGAATCCCTTAAACCTGGAGATTTGGGACCCATAGAATGGGTACCATGCAGTATGACTTCAAAGGGTCTGCATTTGCTCATCGAACCTCACCAATGCTATCAGCCCGAAGTGCCCAACCTTATGTCTCACTCAGCTCTGGGTGTAGATGTGGTAAATCCAGGTTGCATCACAAGCCCTGAATGAATTATTTAAGAATTGCTCTCTATTTCACTGTGCTTGGGTTTTGTTTGTGTAATTCATTTTGGTAATGGGATTTATCGGATTTTCTCTGCTGAATTCATGCCGCTGTACACACGCTTCATTCTCTTACAGAGACATATAAATCCATGGGTTTGAAGGTTCTTACTAGTCAGGTGTATTCCTAGGCGTTGAATATTGGGTGTTTAGTCCATTTCGTTGAGCAAGGGGTAGGTCTTGACTATTACATATTTGGCTTATGGAAAGGTATCTGTGCTAATTTCTATCTCTGGTTTTATGCAGCACCCCAACTCACCTTTCCCCTTAAGCAAGCATAAGTTGGTTTTCTAAATTTGAGACCCTGTTATATTTTGTAATTCAGTTCATGTGTAGCCAAGTTTAGGTTCCGTGTATTAGTGATATCTTATGATGTTTCATTTTCTGTGTGACTTATTTCACTTAGAATCATCGTACCTGAATCCACTCATTATGGCGCGACGGGCCTGATGACATAGATTTCATTGCTGAGTGATATTCCATTGTACGTACGTACCACAACTTCTTTATCCATTTTTCACATTCTGTGATATTTAACTTGTACCGTAGACGAGATTCTTGTAAACAGAGCCATCCGACACTTTGGGGTGGCTGTGTGTTTTTGATTTTAATTTCCCTAAGCTATAGGACCAAAAGTGGAAGTGCCGTAGGCTCCATACCTTTGTTTTTTCGGTGTTCCGGGAAACACCATACACTTCTCCAGAGTGACAGTTGGCAATTTACATCCCGCCCATCAGCATAACAAGGCTCCCTGATCTCCATGGCCAGTGCTGCCTTTCTGGATTTTACACTTTTTTCAGATGGCCGTTATGACCGGGGAGCAGTGAGACTTCATTGTAGTGCAGATTTCTTGAACATGCTTGCTTGGTTGGCCAAAAAGCTCGTATGCGTTTTTTCCTGAATATATTCAGGAAAAAACGCATACGCCCTTTTTGGCCAAGAGCATCATTGTCGACGTTCTGCCTCTTTTCCTATGCTTTAAATGCAATTCCCGTCTACCCCCAGAAATCGTTTTCCTGCAAATCTGTCCTGCTTACAAGTCGTCTTTGCAGACTTCCTTCAATATATTTTTGGACGATAGCTGTCATTTATAACTCTGCAGGTTTGTGAGTTACAGTGCCCCTGAGCTCCTTTCTTCAACTCGCTATCTTGTGAGCTGGCCGCAAACCCGCAGGATTGCTTCAGGCCCTAATCTGGTTCCGGCACGGCATGCTGAGCCTTTGGTAAATTCCTCTTACTGGTGGGAAATGAGCGTTAAATTTGCCTGTGCAGACACCTACAGCTAGTCTCTCATTGGTTCTCCCTATTCCTGTTCATCTTGCGCAGAAATTGCAAACTGTGCCCAAAGGAGGTTAAAGGCACTGACTCTCCAAGTGGGGAGAGTGTTAGTAAAGGGTCTGGAATGGTGAACCCAAGTAAAAGGGGACGAAAACTGAGATGCATTTGAAAACGTTTGCCTGTCACACGGTGCACCATACTGTGGGTTTCCCATGCATGTTTTAACTGAAGGAAGAATCCCTTAAACCTGGAGAGTTGGGACCCATGGAATGGGTACCATGCAGTATTACTTCAAAGGGTCTGCATTTGCTCATCGAACCTCACCAATGCTATCAGCCCGAAGTGCCCAACCTTATGTCTCACTCAGCTCTGGGTGTAGAGGTGGTAAATCCGGGTTGCATCACAAGCCCTGAATGAATTATTTAAGAATTGCTCTTTATTTCACTGTCCTTGTGTTTTGTTTTTGTAATTCATTTTGACAATGGGATTTATCGGATTTTCTCTACTGCATTCATACCGCTGTACACACGCTTCATTCTCTTACGGAGACATATGAGTCCATGGGTTTCAAGATTCTTACTAGTCAGGTGTATTCTTAGGCGTTGACTATGGGGTGTTTAGTCCATTTCGTTGAGTAAAGGGTAGGTCTTGACTATTACATATTTGGCTTTTGGAAAGGTATCTGTGCTAATTTCTATCTCTGCTTTAATGCAGCACCCCAAATCACCTTTCCCCTTAAGCAAGCATAAGTTGGTTTTCTATATTTGAGACCCTGTTCTGTTCTGTACTTCAGTTCATTTGTAGCCAAGTTTACATTACGTGTATTAGTGATATCTTATGATGTTTCATTTTCTGTGTGACTTATTTCACTTAGAATCATCGTACCTGAATCCACTCATTATGCCGCGACGGGCCTGATGACATAGATTTCATTGCTGAATGATATTCCTTTGTACGTACGTACAACATCTTCTTTATCCATTTTTCACATTCTGGGATATTTAACTTGTTCCGTAGACGAGGTTCTTGTAAACAGAGCCGTCCGACACTTTGGGGTGGCTGTGTGGTTTTGATTTTAATTTCCCTAAGCTATAGGACCATAAGTGGAAGTGCTGTAGGCTCCGTTGCTTTCTTTTTAGGTGTTTCAGGAAACACCATACACTTCTCTAGAGTGGCTGTGGGCAATTTACATCCCGCCCATCAGCATAACAAGGCTCCCTGTTCTCCATGGCCTGTGCTGCCTTTCTGGATTTTACACTTTTTTCAGATGGCCCTTTTGACCGGGGGGCAGAGAGACTTCATTTTAGTGCAGATATCTTTAACATGCTTGCTTGGTTGGCCAAAAAGGGCGTATGCGTTTTTTCCTGAATATATTCAGAAAAAAACGCATACGCCCTTTTAGGCCAAGTGTGTCATTGTCGACGTTCTGCCTCTGTTCCTTTGGTTTAAATGCAATTCCAGTCTACTCCCTGAAATCGTTTTCCTCCAATTCTGTCCCGCTTAAAATTCCTCTTCGCAGCCTTCCTTCAATATATTTTTGGACGATAGCTGTCATTTATAACTCTGCAGCCTTGTGAATTACAGTGCCCCTGAGGTCATTTCTTCAACTCGCTTTCTTGTGAGCTGGCCGCAAACCCGCAGGATTGCTTCAGGCCCTAATCTGGTTCCGGCACTGTTTGCTGAGGCTTTGGTTAATTCCTCTTCCTTGTGGGAAATGAGCGTTAAATTTGCCCATGCAGAAACCTACAGCTAGTCTCTCATTGGTTCTCCCTATTCCTGTTCATCTTGCGCAGAAATGGCAAACTGTGCCAAACAGGAGTTTAAAGGCACTGTCTCTCCAAGTGGGGAGAGTGTTCGTAAAGGGTCTGGAATGGTGAACCCGAGTAAAAGGGGACGAAAACTGAGATGCATTTGAAAACCTTTCCTGGTCACACGGTGCACCATACTGTGGGTTTCCCATGCATGTTTTAGCTGAAGAAAGAATCCCTTAAACCTGGAGAGTTGGCACCCATGGAATGGGTACCATGCAGTATGACTTCAAAGGGCCTGCATTTGCTCATCGAACCTCACCAATGCTATCAGCCCGAAGTGCCCAACCTTATGTCTCACTCAGCTCTGGGTGTAGATGTGATAAATCCAGGTTGCATCACAAGCCCTGAATGAATTATTTAAGAATTGCTCTCTATTTCACTGTCCTTGTGTTTTGTTTTTTTAATTCATTTTGATAATGGGATTTATCGCATTTTCACTGCTGCGTTCATGCCGCTGTACTCACGCTTGATTCTCTTACGGAGACATATAAATCCATGAGTTTGAAGATTCTTACTAGTCAGGTGTATTCGTAGGTGTTGAATATGGCGTGTTGAGTCCATTTCGTTGACCAGGGTGTAGGTTTTTTCTATTACATATTTGGCTTATGGAACGGTATCTGTGCTAATTTCAATCTCTGGTTTTATGCAGCTCCCCAACTCTCCTTTTTCCTTAAGCAAACATAAGTTGGTCTTCTAAATTTGAGACCCCATTCTGTTTTGTAATTCAGGTCATTTGTAGCCACGTTTACATTCCATGTATTAGTAATATCGTATGTCTTTTTCTTTTTGAATTATGTGACTTTGAATGATCATATGTAACTATTCTGGGGTTGTTACAACTGGCCATATTTCACTGATTTTCAGGCTGAGTAATATTCCACTCTACATAAGTGCCACACCTCTATCCATTTTTTCCCTCCAGAGACATATAAATTATATCCTAGTCGAGGATCTTTTAAACAGAGAGGCGGTAAACATTGGGGTGCCTGTGTCCTCTCCATTTTTGTCTTTCCCAAGATATACGTCCATGAGTGCAAGTGCCCTGTGCTCTGTAGCTCATTTTTTAGATGCTTTAGTAAACACAATACACTTCTCAAGAGTGACCATTGGCAATATACATTTCCACTATAAGCCTCACAGTGCTCCCTTTTCTCCTTGCCCTGTCCTGCATTTCTGGTGTTTACAGTTTATTAAGAAGGCTCTTCTGACTGATGCGAAGTGATATGTTTTGTAGTACTGATTTCCAGTGCCCAAATGTTTGGTTGGTTAAAAAAGTGTATGCCCTTTTCTTGAATATATACAGAAAAAGACGCATACACCCTTTTTGGCCAACTGCAATGTTGGCAATGTTCAGCCCCTTTTCTTGTGCTTAATGGCGAGTCCTTTCTACCTCTTCCAATCCCTTTCCTGCCATTCTCCGTTGCTTACAAGTCCTTTTCTCTGACTTTCCTCAAGACATTTTTCAGTGAGAGATATTTTCAACTCTGCAGTTTCGTGAATTTTAGCGACATTTTTCAACTTGTGTTTATGGGAACTGGCCACAAAACAGCGGGATTTCCTCAAGCCCTATTCTGTTTCCATGGGCAACCCTAGCTTTTAGTCAATTCGTCTTCCTGATTGGAAATTAGAGTGACATGTGCCTGTCCGAACACCTAGGACTTGTCTCTCATTGCTCCTCCTCCTTCTGCTTCATCCTCTGGACAAATTCCAAACTGTATGCAACAGGATGTTGACAGTGCTGACATCTCCAAGTGGGGAGACTGTTCGTAAAGACGCTGGAGGGGTGAACCCGAGCACCAGGAGATGAGGAGATGAGATGCCTTTTCCAAACTCTTCCCGATCAGATGGTATACCATCTTCTGGGTGTGACAGGCATATTTTAGCTGTAGGAAGTGTCCCATTCATGTGAGGAGAACACCAGGGCTTTTTCAAAATCACTGTCTCTCCACAACCCAAACTGGGGCATTTTTTAAGCTACGGCTACACATATGTTCATTAAGGGCCTTGGGAAGTAGGCAGAGTCCAAACTTTAGATGATTGAAGTCTTCAGGGTCAGAAGCACTCACCACCGGCTTCCCTTAGGTTCCATTTTAACTGTCATTAATAGATGATGTCAATAAAAATATCTATTCTTTTTTCAGATTATTTCCCCTTATAGGTTATTGCAAAATATTGAGTGTAGTTCCCTGTGCTGTACAGTAGTTCCTTGTTGATGATCGATTTTATACATAGCAGTGTGTATGTGTTAATCCCAAACTGTTAATTTATCCCTCCTCCCACCTTTCTCCTTTGGTAATAATAAATTATAAGATTTTATACTTCTCAGAAATGGGGGAGCTGAAAGAGAGGTATCATTTTCAATGGAAAAGCATTTAAAACAAGATTGAAGCTTTAACCAAGATTATTAGATGTACATCCTTGGAAAGAAATCACTTCGTTTCTCTAGTATTGACCTGACAAATAAGACAAACCTTTCACTGAACTTGCTTATAATAAAGTGATGGAAATATCAAATGGAAGTGTTAGAAACATCTTATTTTACCCGAGCCTTATACACTGTTCTATGTTAATTACAGTTTGGCTCACACATCTGTTCACTGAAGTTACAATGTTCTCAATTTCTGTTACTGATCCTCCAGAGTGGACCCCAACAAGTGTCCCCCTGCCCAGTGTCATTGGAGCCAACAGATCGAGACTGAGTTTGGTTCAGAAGCAAAGGAAACTTTATATTTTGATCAGAGAATGGAGAGGTGAGAGCATGTGCTACCCCGTGGGCTGTGGGCTGGGCTGCTGTGTAGAGATCCTGTCAGAGTCAGTGGGAGGGAGGGGGCGGAGCACTCGAGGGCCCGGTTGGCTGCAGCTCAGGCTCTATATCGCGGAGTCTGCACCGTGCCCCAGGAGCTGAGGTGTCGACCCATCTATTCTGCACTAGGAAATCTGGTCTGAAGTGCCGGCTGTTGAACCTCTGTATGCGGGACCCTAGGAGCACGTGAAATTAGACAAAGCACAAAGGATAAAAAAGGTTAGACTTTATTTTATTGCCCAGATTCTATTTTTATCTCCCAGGGATTTTTAATGGGCTTTGCCTGGGACAAACCCCTCTTCTGCATTTTGTCCCCTTCCTCATTCTTAGAGTGCTGAGGGTGCAGACCCTTCATCTGTAACTGCTGAGTGCTGAGTTAGGAGCCCTCATACCCGTGGGCGAGGGTCAGAACTTCTCCCCAGCAGCCTCCAGGTGACGTTGATTGTCCGCAGGCCTCCTGCCTCCCTGCTCGTCCGCCTGAGCACAAGTATTGGTAGTGTTATAGATTCTAATGACCTTTAAGGGTCCAGGAAGGAGATGTGCAGTGACGCTGTGAGGTCCAGTTTCACCCCGCCCCACATTTGTTCGGCCACCTTAGGCTGACCGTTTCTGCCAGCCTAGATGCTCTGACTAGTAGTCTGTGCTTTCTTCAGTTAGGCCCCTGAATTAACGTAAAAACAGCACCAGGTGTCAGGACCCTGACTGCTCAACTCCCAGACAGTCCAGGGTCAGTGGTGATGAAGGACCATGATGGCCACTGAGTCAACAGCCTTTTGAAGTAAACAGGAGTCCAGCCGGTCTTATTGGCCACCATCATCACAGTGTCTGTAGGCTTTTCTATGGTGACAGCGTGATATACGGTTCCCCTGCCAAGATTATTACCTCCCCTCTGGGTGCAGTAAGTCCTGCAAGCAGTAGTCTACTCTTTTGGGACACACTCTTGTTGTTTTATGAGAGAAACTCCAGGTCAAGTGATGGTCACACGAGTCGTCATGGTGCCCCTTTGCCCCAGTTATCTCTCTGGAGGTTGGAGTTGGAGGACCTCCTCACTCAAGGTCAGTGTGCCCACGGAGCAAACCCTGCAACTTCAGGGCATGGTTGGGGGTTAGGATCACCACGTGGGGTCCTTTTCCCTTAGGAGGGAGGTGGCCTTTTGGGCTGCTGATTTCCAGGTTTTCAGATACTGCCAGTATCTTGGCCAGATGTGGCGGTGGGCCAAGCCCCTTGGTGACCGTAGTTTATCCTACCTGGATGGCATTCTTGCATTGTTCCATTTCAAGTGGTCCCAGGTTTTGCACTAATACTCCAATGGCCATTCAAATTTCACTAGGAATGTAAAGGTCAAAGGGTTTAGCTAAATTAGGGAGTTCCAGGGCAAGGGTCTGAATTGACTGCTCTTTCCATTCTTGAAAGGCCACTTCTGGATTCTATTCAAAAGGATCATCATCTTTTTCTTTCAGTGTTTCATATAGAGGCCCAGCTAGTAGACTGTAGTTAGGGATCCAGAAGCAGCAAACCCTGGCCTCCCCAGGAACCCCTAAGCTGTCTTCTAGTTTTAGAAATGGGTAAGGCTGTAAATTGTTTCTTCCCTTTCCTGGGATGGGCTTCTCCGACCTTCTGTGAGAATGCAGCCCACGCAGGTCACCATAGTCTGTGATATTTGAGCTTTTTCTTGGACAACTTGTATCCTTTATTGGCTTGGTAGTTCAGAGGTCTCCTTAGTAGGGCTGGCGATCAGAATGTCGTCTGCATATTGAAGGAGTGTTTCCTTTTCCAGAGGTAGAACTTTTAGGTCTTTAGCTGAGCTTTCCCCAAAGATGGTGTGGGAATTTTTGAACCCTTGGGGCAAGACGGCCCGGAAGTATTGTTTTAGTTGTATGTTGAGTCCTGCCACTCACAAGCCAAAATTTCTTGTGACTCTGGGACTAATAGAATACAAAAGAAGGCTTCATTGAAGACTAATACAGAATACCATGTCCTGGTGGTTAGTAGAATGACCAGCAGGGTGTAGGGTTTAGGAACTACTGGAGGTATATCCTCGGTGGCTTCACTGACTGTTCTGACATCTTTTACCAAGACTCCAGCAGCCCATGGGGCTCTCTAGGTCAGGCCAATCCCAGGATATGGAGCTCACCTGGGCAGGTACCCCACCCCCACCCCAGCCCACGGGGCTCTCGTGTTCAGGCCCCTCCCAGGATATGGGGCTCCCTGGGCAGGTTCCCCTGCAGCCCATGGGGCTCTCGTGGTCAGGTCCCTCCCAGGATACAGAGCTACCCTTTCAGGTACCGTGGCAGGGCTGGGCACACAGGAGCCATGCACATCGCCCTCATTGCAGAGCACTCCCAGCTCACCTGTCACTCAGATCTGACACAGAGCACCTCAGAGCAGGACTTGAACTAACAAACAGCAGCTCTGACAGGTCTGTGACCCTGGGCATCACTCTGTGTGGCCTCCCTCCACCTGGTCTTCCAGAGATTTCCACTGCACCCGGGGCACCAGGCCTCTGTCTCCACCCACCACCCACCCCTGCTCTCCCTGACTCCTGGGTACTTCTCATTAGGAGAGGGTTTTCTTGAAGTTGTCTCCCACTCATGGGCCAGATAATATAATTAGAAAACAAGCCAGAGCTGCAGCCCCTTGTCTATCCTGACTCTCAGGAGCCCACACCTGTTCCTTGGACCTGGCCGATTCAGCAAGTTCCAGTTTCTGCAACTGTGAGCCCCTGAGGGGTGATTATTGGCTGGCCTGGGAAGCCTGACCGTGCCGGCCATCCCTCCCCAGGTGTGCCTGGGTTGAGATCAATATAAACACCGCTCCAGGCAGCAAGAGCACCTGCAGCTGTGTCTGACGCCATTTTCTGCCCTGTCAGCAGTCTCGGGGCTGGACTGGTGGGAGGGAGTGAGAGGCCACGGCTTTGTGGGTGGCCCAGTGTGAGTGGGGCTCTGCTGGACTTTCTGCAGCAGTTGCCAAGATGCCACCTGCTAAAGAAGAGCATGTGTCACCCATACCTGCCGCTGGAATTTCTCCCTGGGCAGAGGTGAGTAAGGAAGAAAGCAGTGGGGGCCGGGACAGGAGGGGTATCTCAGGCAGGGAAATGGAAAGCTTCCAGAAGAGCACCCAGGGCCAGGACCATCCTGTCTGGCCTGCAGGCACCAAGTCGGCTGGCATGCTGTCGCTCATGTGGCTCCATGGCCCTTCCTCTAGGCTTTCAAGTCCTTGTACATATTCAGGTGTTTTACCTGGGAAGGGTGGGAACATTTCAGCAGCAGCTGGCCTGGGGCTCGGCCCACGTTTACTCACAGATGCCTCGGCACGGGCCCCCAGCTTTGCAATGAGGACGCTTTTTGCGTGGGGCATGCTGGCTGAATGGGAGATGATTCCCCACCACTGACCAACTTCAGAATTGTTTACAACTGGAGCAAGGGCCCTGATACGGTTTTCCTCTGTGTAACTGGTGGGTTCTGTTTTTTTTTCTTTTTTTCGTTTTTGGTTCAAGGTAGATTTTATTCCTCTTTTTTGTATTTACAGATATAAGCATGGAAATAATTTATTCATATAAATACATGTATGTGAAGGGAAGAATATTTTTTCTGTTTTACTTTTTGTAATTTTGAATTTTATTTTATTTTTTTATACAGCAGGTTCTTTTTGGTTACCTATTTTATACATAGAAATGTATACATGCCAATCCCAATCTCTCAACTCCTCCCACCACCACCCCCCTAACAGCTTTCCCCCCTTGGTGTCCATACGTTTGTTGTCTACATCTGTTGCTCTATTTCTGCCTTGCAAAACGCTTCATCTGTACAACTTTTCTAGGTTCCACATATATGCATTTATATACAGGATTTGTTTTTCTCTTTCTGACTTACTTCACTCTGTATGACAGTCTCTAGATCCATCAACGTCTCTACAAATGACCCAATTTCATTCCGTTTTATGACTTAGTAATATTCCATTTTATATATGTACCTCATCTTTATGCATTCGTCTGTCTGTGGGCATTTAGGTTGCTTCCATTACCTGGATATTGTAAATAGTGATGCAATGAACATTGCGGTGAATGTCTCTTTTCGTTTTATGGTTTTGTCTGGGTATATGCCCAGTAGTGGGATTGCTGTATTATATGGTAATTCTATTCTTAGTTTTATAAGAAACTCCATAATGTTCTCCACAGTGACTGCATCAATTTACATTCCCAACAATAGTGGAAGAGGGTTCCTTATCTCCGCACCCTTTCCAGCATTTGTTGTTTGTAGATTTTCTGATGATGCCCATTCTAACAGGCGTGAGGTGATACACCATGGATTAGTCTATTTCGTTGAGCAAAGAGTAGGTCTTGTCTATTACATATTTGGCTTATGGAACGGTATGTGTGCTCATTTCAATCTCTGGTTTTATACAGCACCCCAACTCAACTTTCCCCTTAAGCAAGCATAAGTTTTTATCTAAATGTGAGACTCTGTTCGGTTTTGTAATTCAGTTTATGTGTAGCCAAGTTTACACTCCCTCTATTTGTGATATCTTATGATAATTATGTTTCTCTGTGTGACATATTTCTCTTAGAATCATCATACTTAAATCCACTCAATTTGCTGCTACAGGCCTGATGACATTGATTTCATTGCTGAGTGATATTCCGTTGTACGTAAGTAGGACAACGCCTTTATCCATTTTTTTCTTTCTGGGATATTTAATTTGTACTGGACTCGAGCTTCTTGTAAACACAGCAGCCCTGGATATTGTGTTGGCTGTGTCTTGTTGATTTTAATTTTCCTAAGCTATAGGGCCAAAAGTGGAAGTGCCCTAGGCTCTGTAGCTTTGTTTTTTAGATGTTTCAGCATACACCATAAACATCACCAGAGTGTCTGTTGGCAATTTACATCCCGTCCATCAGCATAACAAGGCTCCCTGTTCTCCATGGCCTGTCCTGTGTTTCTGGGTTTTACACTTTTTTTAGATGGCTCTTTTGACGAATGGGAAATGAGAGTTCATTGTAGTGCGGATTTCCATTGCTCGAATTCTTGGTTGGCCACAAAGGGCATATGCGTTTTTTCCTGAATATATTCAGGAAAAAATGTATACGCTCTTTTTGTCCAAGTGCATCACTGTCAAAGATCTGCCACTTTTCACATGCTTTAAATGCAATTCCAATCTACCTCGTGAAATATGATTCCTGCAATTCTGCCTCGTTTTCAAGTCCTCTGTGCAGACTTACTTCAATATATTTTTGCCAATAGCTGTCATTTATAACTCTGCAGGTTTGTGAATTACAGTGCCTGTGGTTTCCTTTCTTAACTCGTTTCCTTGAAAGCTGGCCACAGAACCGCAGGTTTGCTTCAGGCCGTAATCAGGGTCCCGCACGGCACTCTGAGCCTTTGGTTAATTCCTCTTCCTGGTGGGAAATTAGAGTTAAATGTGCCCCTCCAGACACCTGCCTCACTCCCAGCCCCTTGGTGATGTGTGTCCTCTGGTTTGAGGCCACATGTGCTGGGTTCCTCACCTTTCGCAGATGTGGCCCCACTGGTGTGCGGACACTCCTGCCTGGTTCCCATCCCCTTGGTGATGTGAGCCCTCCAGTGAGAGTCTGATCCTGGTTGGGCTCCTCACACTTCTGTGAGGTGGGCCCTCTTCTCTGAGGTCACTCCTGCCTGGCTGACACACCCCGCCTTGGCGACGTCGGCCCTCTGGTGGCAGTTGGAGCCCGCTGGGAGCCTCCTCCCCTCAGTGATGAGGCCCTCTGGCATCAGGCCCTAACTGCTGGTTACCCACATTTTCTGATACGTGCTAAGTGGTGTGAGGGCACTCCTGCCAGGTTCCCATCCCCATGTGCCTTCTGCTCTATGGTCCCAACACCTGTGTTGTTCACAGTTTCAGGATGTTGGCTCTCTGGTGTTAGTTCACTCAGGCCTAGATCCCATAGACTCTGTGCTCTGAGCCGCCTGCTGGGAGGTTCCTACTGCTGGATTCCTTACCATTTTTATTCTTTGGGTCCTGTGTTTTCATGCTCCTCCTTCCTGACTCACTCCCAGCCCTTTTGTGATGTAGGTCCTCTGGTTTGAGGCCACATGTGCCGGTTTTCTCACCTTTATTGATGTGGCCCCACTGGTGTGAGGACACTCCTGCCTGGTTCCCATCCCCTTGGTGATGGGGGCCCTCTGGTGAGAGTCTGATCCTGGCTGGATTCCTCACCCTTCTGGGAGGTGGGCCCTCTGCTGTGAGGTCACTCCTGCCTGGCTGGCACACATCACCGTGGCGATGTGGGCCCTCAGTTGGGAGTTGGTGCCTGCTGGGAGTCTCCTCCCCTCGGTAATGAGGGCCCTCTGGCGTCAGGCCCTAACTCATGGGCTCCCAAAATTTTCTGATATGTGCCCTGTCGTGCGAGTACACTCCTGCCACGTTCCCATCCCCATGGGGATGTGGGCCTTCTGCTCTGAGGTCCCACCAGCTGGGTTGCTCACAGTATCATGATGTGAGCCCTCTGCTGTGAGTTCACTGTGGCCTGGATCCCATAGACTCCGTACTCTGGGCCACCTGCTGGGGGGTTCCAACTGCTGGATTCCTCACATTTTTTATTCTGTGGGCCCTGTGTTGTTAGGCTACTCCTGCCTGCCTCACTCGGAGCACCTTGGAAATGTGGGTCCTCTGGTTTAGGCCACATGTGCTGGGTTCGTCACCTTTCTATAATGTGGCCACACTGGTGTGAGGACACTCCTGCCTTGTTCCGGTCCTCTTGGTGATGTGGGCTCTCTGGTGAGAGTCTTATCCTGGCTGGTTTCCTCACCCTTCTGTGAGGTAGGCCCTCTGCTGTGAGGTCACTCCTGCCTGACTGGCACACGTCACCTTGGCGACGTGGGCCCTCAGTTGGGAGTTGGTGCCTGCTGGGAGTCTCCTCCCCTCGGTAATTAGGGCCCTCTGGCGTCAGGCTCTAACTCCTGGGCTCCCAAAATTTTCTGATGTGCGCCCTGTGGTGTGAGTACACTCCTGCCAGGTTTCCAACCCTATGGGAATATGGGCCTTCTGCTCTGAGGTCCCAACGGTGGGTGGCTCAGTTTCATGATGAGGGCCCTCTGGTGTGAGTTCACTCCGGCCTGGATCCCATAGCCTCGCTGCTCCTGGCCGCCTGCGGGGAGGTTCCAACTGCGGGATTCCTCACCTTTTTTCTTCTATGGGCCCTCTGTTTGGAGACTCCTCCTGCCTGACTCACTCCCAGCCCCTTGGTGATGTGTGTCCTCTGGTTAGAGGCCACGTGTGCTGGGTCCCTCACCTTTCGATGATGTGGCCCCACTGGTGTGAGGACACTCCTGCCTGGTTTCTATCCCCTTGGTGATGTGGGCCCTCTGGTGTGAGTCTGATCCTGGCTGGGTTCCTCACCCTTCTGTGAGGTGGGCCCTCTGTTGTGAGGTCACTACTGACTGGCTGGCACACCCCGCCTTGGCGACATCGGCCCTCTTGTGGCAGTTGGAGCCTGCTGGGAGCCACCTCCCCTCGGTGATGAGGGCTCTCTAGCGTCAGGCCGTAACTGCTGGGTACCCACTTTTTCTGATACGTGCTAAGTGGTGCGAGGACACTCTTGCCATGTTCCCAACCCCATGGGGATGTGGGCCTTCTGCTGTGAGGTCCCAATGGCTGGGTTGCTCACAGTTTCATGATATGGGCCCTCTGCTGTGAGTTCACTGCAGCCTGGATCGCATAGACTCGGTGCTCTGGGCCGCCTGCTGGGAGGTTCCCACTGCAGGATTCCTCAGCTTTTTTATTCTATGGGCCCTGTGTTGTGAGGCTACTCCTGCATGCCTCACTCCGAGCCCCTTGGAGATGTGGGTCTTCTGGTTTAGGCCACATGTGCTGGGTTCCTCACCTTTCTATGATGTGGTCACCCTGGTGTGAAGACAGTCCTGCCTGGTTCTGATCCTCTTGGTGATGTGGGCCCTCTGGTGAGAGTCTAATCCTCTTTGGGTTCCTCACACTTTTTTGAGGTTGGCCCTCTGCTCTGAGGTCACTCCTGCCTGGCTGGCACACCCCGCATTGGCGACGTTGGCCCTCTTGTAGCAGTTGGAGCCTGCTGGGAGCCTCCTCTCCTCGGTGATGAGGGCCCTCTGGCATCAGGCCCTAACTGCTGGGCTCCCCACATTTTCTGATGTGTGCCCACTGGTGCGATGACACTCCTGCTTGGTTCGCTTCCCCATGGGGATGTGGGCCTTGTCCTCTGAGGTCACAATGGCTAGGTTGCTCACAGTTTCATGATGAGGGCCCTCTGTTGTGAGTTCATCATTGCCTGGATCCCATAGCCTCGGTGCTTTGGGGACGCCTGCTGGGATGTTCCAACTGCTGGATTCCTCACCTTTTTTATACAATGGGCCACGTGTTTTGAGGTTCATCCTGCCTGCCTCGCTCCGCGACCCATGGAGATGTGGGTTCTCTGGTTTGAGGCCACATGTGCTGGGTACCTCAACTTGCAATGATGTGGCCCCATGGGTGTGAAGACACTCCTGCCTGGTTCCCAGCCCCTTGCTGATGTGGGCCCTCTGGTGAGAGTCTGATAATGGCTGGGTCCCTTACCCTTCTGTGAGGTGGGCCCTCTGATGTGAGGTCACTCCTGCCTGGCTGGCTCACGTCACCTTGGCGATGTGGGCCCTCTGTTGGCCACTGAAGCATGCTGGGAGCCCCCTACCCTCATTAAGGAGGGCCTTGGAAAAAACGCATATGTACTTTTTGAACAAGTGCATCATTGTCGAGGTACTGCCTCTTCTCCTATGCTTTCAGTGCACTTCCCGTCTACCTCCTGAAATCGTTTTCCTGGAATTCTGCCCCGCTTTCAAGTCCTCTTCGCAGCCTTCCTTCAATATATTTTTGGACGATAGCTGTCATTTATAACTCTGCAGGTTTGTGAATTACAGTGTCCCTGAGCTCCTTTGTTCAACTCGCTATCTTGTGAGCTGCCTGCACACCCGCAGTATTGCTTCAGGCCCTAATCTGGTTCCGGCACGGCATTCTGAGCCTTTGGTTAATTCCACATCCTGGTGAGAAATGAGCATTAAATTGCCCGTGCAGACACCTACAGCTAGTCTCTCATTGGTTCTCCCTATTCCTGTTCATCTTGCGCAGAAATTGCAAACTGTCCCAAACAGGAGGTTAAAGGCACTGACTCTCCAAGTGGGGAGAGTGTTAGTAAAGGGTCTGGAATTGTGAACCCGAGTAAAAGGGGATGAAAACGGAGATGCATTTGAAAACGTTTGCCAGTCACACGGTGCACCATACTGTGGGTTTCCCATGCATGTTTTAGCTGAAGGAAGAATCCCTTAAACTTGGAGAGTTGGGACCCATGGAATGGGTACCATGCTGTATGACTTCAAAGGGTCTGCATTTGCTCATTGAACCTCACCAATGCTATCAGCCCGAAGTGCCCAACCTTATGTCTCACTCAGCTCTGGGTGTAGATGTGGTAAATCCAGGTTGCATCACAAGCCCTGAATGAATTATTTAAGAATTGCTCTCTATTTCACTGTCCTTGGGTTTTGTTTGTGTAATTCATTTTGATAATGGGATTTATCGGATTTTCTCTGCTGCATTCATGCCGCTGTACACACGCTTCATTCTCTTACGGAGACATATAAATCCATGGGTTTGAAGATTCTTACTAGTCCGGTGAATTTCTAGTCGTTAAATATAGGGTGTTTAGCCCATTTCGTTGAGAAAGGGGTAGGTCTTGACTATTACATACTTGACGTATGGAATGGTATCTGTGCTAATTTCTATCTCTGGTTTTATGCAGCACCCCAACTCACCTTTTCCCTTAAGCAAACATAAGTTGGTTTTCTAAATTTGAGACCCTGTTGTATTTTGTAATTCAGTTCATGTGTAGCCAAGATTACAATCCGCGTATTAGTGATATATTATGATGTTTCATTTTCTGTGTGACTTATTTCACTTAGAATCATCGTACCTGAATCCACTCATTATGGCCCGACGGGCCTGATGACATAGATTTCATTGCTGAGTGATATTCCATTGTACGTACGTACCAGAACTTCTTTATCCATTTTTCACATTCTGCGATATTTAACTTGTACCGTAGACGAGATTCTTGTATACAGAGCCGTCCGACACTTTGGGGTGGCTGTGTGTTTTTGATTTTAATTTCCCTAAGCTATAGGACCATAAGTGGAAGTGCCGAAGGCTCCGTAGCTTTGTTTTTTCGGTGTTCCGGGAAACACCATACACTTCTCCAGAGTGGCTGTTGGCAATTTACATCCCGCCCATCAGCATAACAAGGCTCCCTGTTCTCCATGGCCTGTGCTGCATTTCTGGATTTTACACTTTTTTCAGATGGCCCTTTTGACCGGGGGGCAGTGAGACTTCATTGTAGTGCAGATTTCTTTAACATGCTTGCTTGGTTGGCCAAAAAGGGTGTATGCGTTTTTTCCTGAATATATTCAGGAAAAAACCCATACACTCTTTTTGGCCAAGAGCATCATTGTCGACGTTCTGCCTCTTTTCCTATGCTTTAAATGCAATTCCCGTCTACCCCCTGAAATAGTTTTCCTGCAATTCTGCCCCACATACAAGTCGTCTTCGCAGCCTTCCTTCAATATATTTTGTACGATAGCTGTCATTTATAACTCTGCAGGTTTGTGAGTTACAGTGCCCCTGAGCTCATTTCTTCAACTCGCTATCTGTGAGCTGGCCGCATACCCACAGGATTGCTTCAGGTCCTAATCTGGTTCCGGCACGGCATGCTGAGCCTTTGGTTAATTCCTCTTCCTGGTGGGAAATGAGTGTTAAATTTGCCCGTGCAGACACCTAGAGCTAGTCTCTCATTCGCTCTCCCTATTCCTTTTCATCTTGCGCAGAAATTGCAAACTGTGCCCAACAGGAGGTTAAAGGCACTGACTCTCCAAATGGGGAGAGTGTTCGTAAAGGGTCTGGAATGGTGAACCCGAGTAAAAGGGGACGAAAGCTGAGATGCATTTGAAAACGTTTGCCAGTCACACGGTGCACCATACTGTGGGTTTCCTATGCATGTTTTAGCTGAAGGAAGAATCCCTTAAACTTGGAGAGTTGGGACCCATGGAATGGGTACCATGCTGTATGACTTCAAAGGGTCTGCATTTGCTCATCGAACCTCACCAATGCTATCAGCCCGAAGTGCCCAACCTTATGTCTCACTCAGCTCTGGGTGTAGATGTGGTAAATCCAGGTTGCATCACAAGCCCTGAATGAATTATTTAAGAATTGCTCTCTATTTCACTGTCCTTGGGTTTTGTTTGTGTAATTCATTTTGATAATGGGATTTATCGGATTTCCTCTGCTGCATTCATGCCGCTGTACACACGCTTCATTCTCTTACGGAGACATATAAATCCATGGGTTTGAAGATTCTTACTAGTCAGGTGTATTCCTAGGCGTTGAATATGGGGTGTTAGTCCATTTCGTTGAGCAAGGGGTAGGTCTTGACTATTACATATTTGGCTTATGGAAAGGTTTCTGTGCTAATTTCTATCTCTGGTTTTATGCAGCACCCCAACTCACCTTTCCCCTTAACCAAGCATAAGTTGGTTTTCTAAATTTGAGACCCTGTTCTGTTTTGTAATTCAGTTCATGTGTAGCCAAGTTTACATTCCGTGTAGTAGTGATATCTTATGATGTTTCATTTTCTGTGTGACTTATTTCACTTAGAATCATCGTACCTGAATCCACTCATTATGCCGTGACGGGCCTGATGACATAGATTTCATTGCTGAGTGATATTCCATTGTACGTACGTACCACAACTTCTTTATCCATTTTTCACATTCTGGGATATTTAACTTGTACCGTAGACGAGGTTCTTGTAAACAGAGCCGTCCGACACTTTGGGGTGGCTGTGTGTTTTTGATTTTAATTTCCCTAAGCTATAGGACCATAAATAGAAGTGCCGTAGGCTCCGTAGCTTTGTTTTTTCGGTATTCCGGGAAACACCATACACTTCTCCAGAGTGGCTGTTGGCAATTTACATCCCGCCCATCAACATAACAAGGCTCCCGGTTCTCCATGGCCTGTGCTGCCTTTCTGGATTTTACACTTTTTTCAGATGGCCCTTTTGACCGGGGAGCAGTGAGACTTCATTGTAGTGCAGATTTCTTTAACATGCTTGCTTGGTTGGCCAAAAAGGGCGTATGCGTTTTTTCCTGACCCTTTTTGGCCAAGAGCATCATTGTCGACGTTCTGCCTCTTTTCCTATGCTTTAAATGCAATTCCCGTCTACCCCCTGAAATCGTTTTCCTGCAAATCTGTCCCGCTTACAAGTCGTCCTCGCAGCCTTCCTTCAATATATTTTTGGACGATAGCTGTCATTTATAACTCTGCAGGTTTGTGAGTTACAGTGCCCCTGAGCTCCTTTCTTCAACTCGCTATCTTGTGAGCTGGCCGCAAACCCACAGGATTGCTTCAGGCCCTAATCTGGTTCCGGCACGGCATGCTGAGCCTTTGATTAATTCCTCTTCCTGGTGGGAAATGAGCGTTAAATTTGCCCGTGCAGACACCTAGAGCTAGTCTCTCATTCGTTCTCCCTATTCCTTTTCATCTTGCGCAGAAATTGCAAACTGTGCCCAACAGGAGGTTAAAGGCACTGACTCTCCAAATGGGGAGAGTGTTCGTAAAGGGTCTGGAATGGTGAACCCGAGTAAAAGGGGACGAAAACTGAGATGCATTTGAAAACGCTTGCCAGTCACATGGTGCACCATACTGTGGGTTTCCCATGCATGTTTTAGCTGAAGGAAGAATCCCTTAAACTTGGAGAGTTGGGACCCATGGAATGGGTACCATGCTGTATGACTTCAAAGGGTCTGCATTTGCTCATCGAACCTCACCAATGCTATCAGCCCGAAGTGCCCACCCTTATGTCTCACTCAGCTCTGGGTGTAGATGTGGTAAATCCAGGTTGCATCACAAGCCCTGAATGAATTATTTAAGAATTGCTGTCTATTTCACTGTCCTTGGGTTTTGTTTCTGTAATTCATTTTGATAATGGGATTTATCGGATTTTCTCTGCTGCATTCATGCCGCTGTACACACGCTTCATTCTCTTACGGAGACATATAAATCCATGGGTTTGAAGATTCTTACTAGTCAGGTGTATTCCTAGGCGTTGAATATGGGGTGTTTAGTCCATTTCGTTGAGCAAGGGGTAGGTCTTGACTATTACATATTTGGCTTATGGAAAGGTATCTGTGCTAATTTCTATCTCTGGTTTTATGCAGCACCCCAACTCACCTTTCCCCTTAAGCAAGCATAAGTTGGTTTTCTAAATTTGAGACCCTGTTCTGTTTTGTAATTCAGTTCATGTGTAGCCAAGTTTACATTCCGTGTAGTAGTGATATCTTATGATGTTTCATTTTCTGTGTGACTTATTTCACTTAGAATCATCGTACCTGAATCCACTCATTATGCCGCGATGGGCCTGATGACATAGATTTCATTGCTGAGTGATATTCCATTGTACGTACGTACCACAACTTCTTTATCCATTTTTCACATTCTGGGATATTTAACTTGTACCGTAGATGAGGTTCTTGTAAACAGAGCCGTCCGACACTTTGGGGTGGCTGTGTGTTTTTGATTTTAATTACCCTAAGCTATAGGACCATAAATAGAAGTGCCATAGGCTCCGTAGCTTTGTTTTTTCGGTATTCCGGGAAACACCATACACTTCTCCAGAGTGGCTGTTGGCAATTTACATCCCGCCCATCAGCATAACAAGGCTCCCTGTTCTCCATGGCCTGTGCTGCGTTTCTGGATTTTACACTTTTTTTAGATGGCCCTTTTGACCGGGGGGCAGTGAGACTTCATTGTAGTGCAGATTTCTTTAACATGCTTGCTTGGTTGGCCAAAAAGGGCGTATGCGTTTTTTCCTGAATATATTCAGGAAAAAACGCATATGCCCTTTTTGGCCAAGAGCATCATTGTCGACGTTCTGCCTCTTTTCCTATGCTTTAAATGCAATTCCCGTCTACCCCCTGAAATCGTTTTCCTGCAAATCTGTCCCGCTTACAAGTCGTCTTCGCAGCCTTCCTTCAATATATTTTTGGACGATAGCTGTCATTTATAACTCTGCAGGTTTGTGAGTTACATTGCGCCTGAGATCCTTTCTTCAACTCGCTATCTTGTGAGCTGGCGGCAAACCCACAGGATTGCTTCAGGCCCTAATCTGGTTCCGGCACGGCATGCTGAGCCTTTGGTTAATTCCTCTTCCTGGTGGGAAATGAGCGTTAAATTTGCCCGTGCAGACACCTACAGCTAGTCTCTCATTGGTTCTCCCTATTCCTTTTCATCTTGCGCAGAAATTGCAAACTGTGCCCAACAGGAGGTTAAAGGCACTGACTCTCCAAGTGGGGAGAGTGTTCGTAAAGGGTCTGGAATGGTGAACCCGAGTAAAAGGGGACGAAAACTGAGATGCATTTGAAAACGTTTGCCAGTCACACGGTGCACCATACTGTGGGTTTCCCATGCATGTTTTTGCTGAAGGAAGAATCCCTTAAACTTGGAGAGTTGGGACCCATGGAAAGGGTACCATGCTGTATGACTTCAAAGGGTCTGCATTTGCTCATCGAACCTCACCAATGCTATCAGCCCGAAGTGCCCAACCTTATGTCTCACTCAGCTCTGGGTGTAGATGTGGTAAATCCAGGTTGCATCACTAGCCCTGAATGAATTATTTAAGAATTGCTCTCTATTTCACTGTCCTTGGGTTTTGTTTGTGTAATTCATTTTGTTAAGGGGATTTATCGGATTTTCTCTGCTGCATTCATGCCGCTGTACACACGCTTCATTCTCTTACGGAGACATATAAATCCATGGGTTTGAAGATTCTTACTAGTCAGGTGTATTCCTAGACGTTGAATATGGGGTGTTTAGTCCATTTCGTTGAGCAAGGAGTAGGTCTTGACTATTACATATTTGGCTTATGGAAAGGTATCTGTGCTAATTTCTATCTCTGGTTTTATGCAGCACCCCAACTCACCTTTCCCCTTAAGCAAGCATAAGTTGGTTTTCTAAATTTGAGACCCTCTTCTGTTTTGTAATTCAGTTCATGTGTAGCCAAGTTTACATTCCGTGTATTAGTGATATCTTATGATGTTTCATTTTCTGTGTGACTTATTTCACTTATAATCATCGTACCTGAATCCACTCATTATGCCGCGACGGGCCTGATGACATAGATTTCATTGCTGTGTGATATTCCATTGTACGTACGTACGACAACTTGTTTATCCATTTTTCACATTCTGGGATATTTAACTTGTACGGTAGACGAGGTTCTTGTAAACAGAGCCGTCCGACACTTTGGGGTGGCTGTGTGTTTTTGATTTTAATTTTCCTAAGCTATAGGACCATAAGGGGAAGTGCCGTAGGCTCCGTTGCTTTGTTTTTTAGATGTTCCAGGAAACACCATACACTTTTCCAGACTGGCTGTTGGCAATTTACATCCCGCCCATCAGCATAACAAGGCTCCCTGTTCTCCATGGCCTGTGCTACCTTTCTGGATTTTACACTTTTTTCAGATGGCCCTTTTGACCGGGGGGCAGTGAGACTTCATTGAAGTGCACATTTCTTTAACATGCCTGCTTGGTTGGCCAAAAAGGGCGTATGTGTTTTTTCCTGAATATATTCAGGAAAAAACGCATACGCCCTTTTTGGCCAAGAGCATCATTGTCGACGTTCTGCCTCTTTTCCTATGCTTTAAATGAAATTCCCGTCTGCCCCCTGAAATCGTTTTCCTGCAAATCTGCCCCGCTTACAAGTTGTCTTCGCAGCCTTCCTTCAATATATTTTTGGACGATAGCTGTCATTTATAACTCTGCAGGTTTGTGAGTTACAGTGCCCCTGAGCTCCTTTCTTCAACTCGCTATCTTGTGAGCTGGCCGCCAACCCGCAGGATTGCTTCAGGTCCTAATCTGGTTCGGGCACGGCATGCTGAGCCTTTGGTTAATTCCTCTTCCTGGTGGGAAATGAGCGTTAAATTTGCCCGTGCAGACACCTAGACCTAGTCTCTCATTCGCTCTCCCTATTCCTTTTCATCTTGCGCAGAAATTGCAAACTGTGCCCAACAGGAGGTTAAAGGCACTGACTCTCCAAGTGGGGAGAGTGTTAGTAAAGGGTCTGGAATGGTGAACCCGAGTAAAAGGGGACGAAAACTGAAATGCATTTGAAAACGTTTGTCTGTCACACGGTGCACCATACTGTGGGTTTCCCATGCATGTTTTAGCTGAAAGAAGAATCCCTTAAACCTGGAGATTTGGGACCCATAGAATGGGTACCATGCAGTATGACTTCAAAGGGTCTGCATTTGCTCATCGAACCTCACCAATGCTATCAGCCCGAAGTGCCCAACCTTATGTCTCACTCAGCTCTGGGTGTAGATGTGGTAAATCCAGGTTGCATCACAAGCCCTGAATGAATTATTTAAGAATTGCTCTCTATTTCACTGTGCTTGGGTTTTGTTTGTGTAATTCATTTTGGTAATGGGATTTATCGGATTTTCTCTGCTGAATTCATGCCGCTGTACACACGCTTCATTCTCTTACAGAGACATATAAATCCATGGGTTTGAAGGTTCTTACTAGTCAGGTGTATTCCTAGGCGTTGAATATTGGGTGTTTAGTCCATTTCGTTGAGCAAGGGGTAGGTCTTGACTATTACATATTTGGCTTATGGAAAGGTATCTGTGCTAATTTCTATCTCTGGTTTTATGCAGCACCCCAACTCACCTTTCCCCTTAAGCAAGCATAAGTTGGTTTTCTAAATTTGAGACCCTGTTATATTTTGTAATTCAGTTCATGTGTAGCCAAGTTTAGGTTCCGTGTATTAGTGATATCTTATGATGTTTCATTTTCTGTGTGACTTATTTCACTTAGAATCATCGTACCTGAATCCACTCATTATGGCGCGACGGGCCTGATGACATAGATTTCATTGCTGAGTGATATTCCATTGTACGTACGTACCAGAACTTCTTTATCCATTTTTCACATTCTGCGATATTTAACTTGTACCGTAGACGAGATTCTTGTAAACAGAGCCATCCGACACTTTGGGGTGGCTGTGTGTTTTTGATTTTAATTTCCCTAAGCTATAGGACCAAAAGTGGAAGTGCCGTAGGCTCCATACCTTTGTTTTTTCGGTGTTCCGGGAAACACCATACACTTCTCCAGAGTGACAGTTGGCAATTTACATCCCGCCCATCAGCATAACAAGGCTCCCTGATCTCCATGGCCAGTGCTGCCTTTCTGGATTTTACACTTTTTTCAGATGGCCGTTATGACCGGGGAGCAGTGAGACTTCATTGTAGTGCAGATTTCTTGAACATGCTTGCTTGGTTGGCCAAAAAGCTCGTATGCGTTTTTTCCTGAATATATTCAGGAAAAAACGCATACGCCCTTTTTGGCCAAGAGCATCATTGTCGACGTTCTGCCTCTTTTCCTATGCTTTAAATGCAATTCCCGTCTACCCCCAGAAATCGTTTTCCTGCAAATCTGTCCTGCTTACAAGTCGTCTTTGCAGACTTCCTTCAATATATTTTTGGACGATAGCTGTCATTTATAACTCTGCAGGTTTGTGAGTTACAGTGCCCCTGAGCTCCTTTCTTCAACTCGCTATCTTGTGAGCTGGCCGCAAACCCGCAGGATTGCTTCAGGCCCTAATCTGGTTCCGGCACGGCATGCTGAGCCTTTGGTAAATTCCTCTTACTGGTGGGAAATGAGCGTTAAATTTGCCTGTGCAGACACTTACAGCTAGTCTCTCATTGGTTCTCCCTATTCCTGTTCATCTTGCGCAGAAATTGCAAACTGTGCCCAAAGGAGGTTAAAGGCACTGACTCTCCAAGTGGGGAGAGTGTTAGTAAAGGGTCTGGAATGGTGAACCCAAGTAAAAGGGGACGAAAACTGAGATGCATTTGAAAACGTTTGCCTGTCACACGGTGCACCATACTGTGGGTTTCCCATGCATGTTTTAACTGAAGGAAGAATCCCTTAAACCTGGAGAGTTGGGACCCATGGAATGGGTACCATGCAGTATTACTTCAAAGGGTCTGCATTTGCTCATCGAACCTCACCAATGCTATCAGCCCGAAGTGCCCAACCTTATGTCTCACTCAGCTCTGGGTGTAGAGGTGGTAAATCCGGGTTGCATCACAAGCCCTGAATGAATTATTTAAGAATTGCTCTCTATTTCACTGTCCTTGTGTTTTGTTTTTGTAATTCATTTTGACAATGGGATTTATCGGATTTTCTCTACTGCATTCATACCGCTGTACACACGCTTCATTCTCTTACGGAGACATATGAGTCCATGGGTTTCAAGATTCTTACTAGTCAGGTGTATTCTTAGGCGTTGACTATGGGGTGTTTAGTCCATTTCGTTGAGTAAAGGGTAGGTCTTGACTATTACATATTTGGCTTTTGGAAAGGTATCTGTGCTAATTTCTATCTCTGCTTTAATGCAGCACCCCAAATCACCTTTCCCCTTAAGCAAGCATAAGTTGGTTTTCTATATTTGAGACCCTGTTCTGTTCTGTACTTCAGTTCATTTGTAGCCAAGTTTACATTACGTGTATTAGTGATATCTTATGATGTTTCATTTTCTGTGTGACTTATTTCACTTAGAATCATCGTACCTGAATCCACTCATTATGCCGCGACGGGCCTGATGACATAGATTTCATTGCTGAATGATATTCCTTTGTACGTACGTACAACATCTTCTTTATCCATTTTTCACATTCTGGGATATTTAACTTGTTCCGTAGACGAGGTTCTTGTAAACAGAGCCGTCCGACACTTTGGGGTGGCTGTGTGGTTTTGATTTTAATTTCCCTAAGCTATAGGACCATAAGTGGAAGTGCTGTAGGCTCCGTTGCTTTCTTTTTAGGTGTTTCAGGAAACACCATACACTTCTCTAGAGTGGCTGTGGGCAATTTACATCCCGCCCATCAGCATAACAAGGCTCCCTGTTCTCCATGGCCTGTGCTGCCTTTCTGGATTTTACACTTTTTTCAGATGGCCCTTTTGACCGGGGGGCAGAGAGACTTCATTTTAGTGCAGATATCTTTAACATGCTTGCTTGGTTGGCCAAAAAGGGCGTATGCGTTTTTTCCTGAATATATTCCGAAAAAAACGCATACGCCCTTTTAGGCCAAGTGTGTCATTGTCGACGTTCTGCCTCTGTTCCTTTGGTTTAAATGCAATTCCAGTCTACTCCCTGAAATCGTTTTCCTCCAATTCTGTCCCGCTTAAAATTCCTCTTCGCAGCCTTCCTTCAATATATTTTTGGACGATAGCTGTCATTTATAACTCTGCAGCCTTGTGAATTACAGTGCCCCTGAGGTCATTTCTTCAACTCGCTTTCTTGTGAGCTGGCCGCAAACCCGCAGGATTGCTTCAGGCCCTAATCTGGTTCCGGCACTGTTTGCTGAGGCTTTGGTTAATTCCTCTTCCTTGTGGGAAATGAGCGTTAAATTTGCCCATGCAGAAACCTACAGCTAGTCTCTCATTGGTTCTCCCTATTCCTGTTCATCTTGCGCAGAAATGGCAAACTGTGCCAAACAGGAGTTTAAAGGCACTGTCTCTCCAAGTGGGGAGAGTGTTAGTAAAGGGTCTGGAATGGTGAACCCGAGTAAAAGGGGACGAAAACTGAGATGCATTTGAAAACCTTTCCTGGTCACACGGTGCACCATACTGTGGGTTTCCCATGCATGTTTTAGCTGAAGAAAGAATCCCTTAAACCTGGAGAGTTGGCACCCATGGAATGGGTACCATGCAGTATGACTTCAAAGGGCCTGCATTTGCTCATCGAACCTCACCAATGCTATCAGCCCGAAGTGCCCAACCTTATGTCTCACTCAGCTCTGGGTGTAGATGTGATAAATCCAGGTTGCATCACAAGCCCTGAATGAATTATTTAAGAATTGCTCTCTATTTCACTGTCCTTGTGTTTTGTTTTTTTAATTCATTTTGATA
Organism: Delphinapterus leucas; assembly: GCF_059928025.1. NCBI lineage: Eukaryota > Metazoa > Chordata > Mammalia > Artiodactyla > Monodontidae > Delphinapterus > Delphinapterus leucas. Next base: position 5,225,903 of record NW_028322246.1, on the reverse strand, counting down.
ATGGGATTTATCGCATTTTCACTGCTGCGTTCATGCCGCTGTACTCACGCTTGATTCTCTTACGGAGACATATAAATCCATGAGTTTGAAGATTCTTACTAGTCAGGTGTATTCGTAGGTGTTGAATATGGCGTGTTGAGTCCATTTCGTTGACCAGGGTGTAGGTTTTTTCTATTACATATTTGGCTTATGGAACGGTATCTGTGCTAATTTCAATCTCTGGTTTTATGCAGCTCCCCAACTCTCCTTTTTCCTTAAGCAAACATAAGTTGGTCTTCTAAATTTGAGACCCCATTCTGTTTTGTAATTCAGGTCATTTGTAGCCACGTTTACATTCCATGTATTAGTAATATCGTATGTCTTTTTCTTTTTGAATTATGTGACTTTGAATGATCATATGTAACTACTCTGGGGTTGTTACAACTGGCCATATTTCACTGATTTTCAGGCTGAGTAATATTCCACTCTACATAAGTGCCACACCTCTATCCATTTTTTCCCTCCAGAGACATATAAATTATATCCTAGTCGAGGATCTTTTAAACAGAGAGGCGGTAAACATTGGGGTGCCTGTGTCCTCTCCATTTTTGTCTTTCCCAAGATATACGTCCATGAGTGCAAGTGCCCTGTGCTCTGTAGCTCATTTTTTAGATGCTTTAGTAAACACAATACACTTCTCAAGAGTGACCATTGGCAATATACATTTCCACTATAAGCCTCACAGTGCTCCCTTTTCTCCTTGCCCTGTCCTGCATTTCTGGTGTTTACAGTTTATTAAGAAGGCTCTTCTGACTGATGCGAAGTGATATGTTTTGTAGTACTGATTTCCAGTGCCCAAATGTTTGGTTGGTTAAAAAAGTGTATGCCCTTTTCTTGAATATATACAGAAAAAGACGCATACACCCTTTTTGGCCAACTGCAATGTTGGCAATGTTCAGCCCCTTTTCTTGTGCTTAATGGCGAGTCCTTTCTACCTCTTCCAATCCCTTTCCTGCCATTCTCCGTTGCTTACAAGTCCTTTTCTCTGACTTTCCTCAAGACATTTTTCAGTGAGAGATATTTTCAACTCTGCAGTTTCGTGAATTTTAGCGACATTTTTCAACTTGTGTTTATGGGAACTGGCCACAAAACAGCGGGATTTCCTCAAGCCCTATTCTGTTTCCATGGGCAACCCTAGCTTTTAGTCAATTCGTCTTCCTGATTGGAAATTAGAGTGACATGTGCCTGTCCGAACACCTAGGACTTGTCTCTCATTGCTCCTCCTCCTTCTGCTTCATCCTCTGGACAAATTCCAAACTGTATGCAACAGGATGTTGACAGTGCTGACATCTCCAAGTGGGGAGACTGTTCGTAAAGACGCTGGAGGGGTGAACCCGAGCACCAGGAGATGAGGAGATGAGATGCCTTTTCCAAACTCTTCCCGATCAGATGGTATACCATCTTCTGGGTGTGACAGGCATATTTTAGCTGTAGGAAGTGTCCCATTCATGTGAGGAGAACACCAGGGCTTTTTCAAAATCACTGTCTCTCCACAACCCAAACTGGGGCATTTTTTAAGCTACGGCTACACATATGTTCATTAAGGGCCTTGGGAAGTAGGCAGAGTCCAAACTTTAGATGATTGAAGTCTTCAGGGTCAGAAGCACTCACCACCGGCTTCCCTTAGGTTCCATTTTAACTGTCATTAATAGATGATGTCAATAAAAATATCTATTCTTTTTTCAGATTATTTCCCCTTATAGGTTATTGCAAAATATTGAGTGTAGTTCCCTGTGCTGTACAGTAGTTCCTTGTTGATGATCGATTTTATACATAGCAGTGTGTATGTGTTAATCCCAAACTGTTAATTTATCCCTCCTCCCACCTTTCTCCTTTGGTAATAATAAATTATAAGATTTTATACTTCTCAGAAATGGGGGAGCTGAAAGAGACGTATCATTTTCAATGGAAAAGCATTTAAAACAAGATTGAAGCTTTAACCAAGATTATTAGATGTACATCCTTGGAAAGAAATCACTTCGTTTCTCTAGTATTGACCTGACAAATAAGACAAACCTTTCACTGAACTTGCTTATAATAAAGTGATGGAAATATCAAATGGAAGTGTTAGAAACATCTTATTTTACCCGAGCCTTATACACTGTTCTATGTTAATTACAGTTTGGCTCACACATCTGTTCACTGAAGTTACAATGTTCTCAATTTCTGTTACTGATCCTCCAGAGTGGACCCCAACAAGTGTCCCCCTGCCCAGTGTCATTGGAGCCAACAGATCGAGACTGAGTTTGGTTCAGAAGCAAAGGAAACTTTATATTTTGATCAGAGAATGGAGAGGTGAGAGCATGTGCTACCCCGTGGGCTGTGGGCTGGGCTGCTGTGTAGAGATCCTGTCAGAGTCAGTGGGAGGGAGGGGGCGGAGCACTCGAGGGCCCGGTTGGCTGCAGCTCAGGCTCTATATCGCGGAGTCTGCACCGTGCCCCAGGAGCTGAGGTGTCGACCCATCTATTCTGCACTAGGAAATCTGGTCTGAAGTGCCGGCTGTTGAACCTCTGTATGCGGGACCCTAGGAGCACGTGAAATTAGACAAAGCACAAAGGATAAAAAAGGTTAGACTTTATTTTATTGCCCAGATTCTATTTTTATCTCCCAGGGATTTTTAATGGGCTTTGCCTGGGACAAACCCCTCTTCTGCATTTTGTCCCCTTCCTCATTCTTAGAGTGCTGAGGGTGCAGACCCTTCATCTGTAACTGCTGAGTGCTGAGTTAGGAGCCCTCATACCCGTGGGCGAGGGTCAGAACTTCTCCCCAGCAGCCTCCAGGTGACGTTGATTGTCCGCAGGCCTCCTGCCTCCCTGCTCGTCCGCCTGAGCACAAGTATTGGTAGTGTTATAGATTCTAATGACCTTTAAGGGTCCAGGAAGGAGATGTGCAGTGACGCTGTGAGGTCCAGTTTCACCCCGCCCCACATTTGTTCGGCCACCTTAGGCTGACCGTTTCTGCCAGCCTAGATGCTCTGACTAGTAGTCTGTGCTTTCTTCAGTTAGGCCCCTGAATTAACGTAAAAACAGCACCAGGTGTCAGGACCCTGACTGCTCAACTCCCAGACAGTCCAGGGTCAGTGGTGATGAAGGACCATGATGGCCACTGAGTCAACAGCCTTTTGAAGTAAACAGGAGTCCAGCCGGTCTTATTGGCCACCATCATCACAGTGTCTGTAGGCTTTTCTATGGTGACAGCGTGATATACGGTTCCCCTGCCAAGATTATTACCTCCCCTCTGGGTGCAGTAAGTCCTGCAAGCAGTAGTCTACTCTTTTGGGACACACTCTTGTTGTTTTATGAGAGAAACTCCAGGTCAAGTGATGGTCACACGAGTCGTCATGGTGCCCCTTTGCCCCAGTTATCTCTCTGGAGGTTGGAGTTGGAGGACCTCCTCACTCAAGGTCAGTGTGCCCACGGAGCAAACCCTGCAACTTCAGGGCATGGTTGGGGGTTAGGATCACCACGTGGGGTCCTTTTCCCTTAGGAGGGAGGTGGCCTTTTTGGCTGCTGATTTCCAGGTTTTCAGATACTGCCAGTATCTTGGCCAGATGTGGCGGTGGGCCAAGCCCCTTGGTGACCGTAGTTTATCCTACCTGGATGGCATTCTTGCATTGTTCCATTTCAAGTGGTCCCAGGTTTTGCACTAATACTCCAATGGCCATTCAAATTTCACTAGGAATGTAAAGGTCAAAGGGTTTAGCTAAATTAGGGAGTTCCAGGGCAAGGGTCTGAATTGACTGCTCTTTCCATTCTTGAAAGGCCACTTCTGGATTCTATTCAAAAGGATCATCATCTTTTTCTTTCAGTGTTTCATATAGAGGCCCAGCTAGTAGACTGTAGTTAGGGATCCAGAAGCAGCAAACCCTGGCCTCCCCAGGAACCCCTAAGCTGTCTTCTAGTTTTAGAAATGGGTAAGGCTGTAAATTGTTTCTTCCCTTTCCTGGGATGGGCTTCTCCGACCTTCTGTGAGAATGCAGCCCACGCAGGTCACCATAGTCTGTGATATTTGAGCTTTTTCTTGGACAACTTGTATCCTTTATTGGCTTGGTAGTTCAGAGGTCTCCTTAGTAGGGCTGGCGATCAGAATGTCGTCTGCATATTGAAGGAGTGTTTCCTTTTCCAGAGGTAGAACTTTTAGGTCTTTAGCTGAGCTTTCCCCAAAGATGGTGTGGGAATTTTTGAACCCTTGGGGCAAGACGGCCCGGAAGTATTGTTTTAGTTGTATGTTGAGTCCTGCCACTCACAAGCCAAAATTTCTTGTGACTCTGGGACTAATAGAATACAAAAGAAGGCTTCATTGAAGACTAATACAGAATACCATGTCCTGGTGGTTAGTAGAATGACCAGCAGGGTGTAGGGTTTAGGAACTACTGGAGGTATATCCTCGGTGGCTTCACTGACTGTTCTGACATCTTTTACCAAGACTCCAGCAGCCCATGGGGCTCTCTAGGTCAGGCCAATCCCAGGATATGGAGCTCACCTGGGCAGGTACCCCACCCCCACCCCAGCCCACGGGGCTCTCGTGTTCAGGCCCCTCCCAGGATATGGGGCTCCCTGGGCAGGTTCCCCTGCAGCCCATGGGGCTCTCGTGGTCAGGTCCCTCCCAGGATACAGAGCTACCCTTTCAGGTACCGTGGCAGGGCTGGGCACACAGGAGCCATGCACATCGCCCTCATTGCAGAGCACTCCCAGCTCACCTGTCACTCAGATCTGACACAGAGCACCTCAGAGCAGGACTTGAACTAACAAACAGCAGCTCTGACAGGTCTGTGACCCTGGGCATCACTCTGTGTGGCCTCCCTCCACCTGGTCTTCCAGAGATTTCCACTGCACCCGGGGCACCAGGCCTCTGTCTCCACCCACCACCCACCCCTGCTCTCCCTGACTCCTGGGTACTTCTCATTAGGAGAGGGTTTTCTTGAAGTTGTCTCCCACTCATGGGCCAGATAATATAATTAGAAAACAAGCCAGAGCTGCAGCCCCTTGTCTATCCTGACTCTCAGGAGCCCACACCTGTTCCTTGGACCTGGCCGATTCAGCAAGTTCCAGTTTCTGCAACTGTGAGCCCCTGAGGGGTGATTATTGGCTGGCCTGGGAAGCCTGACCGTGCCGGCCATCCCTCCCCAGGTGTGCCTGGGTTGAGATCAATATAAACACCGCTCCAGGCAGCAAGAGCACCTGCAGCTGTGTCTGACGCCATTTTCTGCCCTGTCAGCAGTCTCGGGGCTGGACTGGTGGGAGGGAGTGAGAGGCCACGGCTTTGTGGGTGGCCCAGTGTGAGTGGGGCTCTGCTGGACTTTCTGCAGCAGTTGCCAAGATGCCACCTGCTAAAGAAGAGCATGTGTCACCCATACCTGCCGCTGGAATTTCTCCCTGGGCAGAGGTGAGTAAGGAAGAAAGCAGTGGGGGCCGGGACAGGAGGGGTATCTCAGGCAGGGAAATGGAAAGCTTCCAGAAGAGCACCCAGGGCCAGGACCATCCTGTCTGGCCTGCAGGCACCAAGTCGGCTGGCATGCTGTCGCTCATGTGGCTCCATGGCCCTTCCTCTAGGCTTTCAAGTCCTTGTACATATTCAGGTGTTTTACCTGGGAAGGGTGGGAACATTTCAGCAGCAGCTGGCCTGGGGCTCGGCCCACGTTTACTCACAGATGCCTCGGCACGGGCCCCCAGCTTTGCAATGAGGACGCTTTTTGCGTGGGGCATGCTGGCTGAATGGGAGATGATTCCCCACCACTGACCAACTTCAGAATTGTTTACAACTGGAGCAAGGGCCCTGATACGGTTTTCCTCTGTGTAACTGGTGGGTTCTGTTTTTTTTTCTTTTTTTCGTTTTTGGTTCAAGGTAGATTTTATTCCTCTTTTTTGTATTTACAGATATAAGCATGGAAATAATTTATTCATATAAATACATGTATGTGAAGGGAAGAATATTTTTTCTGTTTTACTTTTTGTAATTTTGAATTTTATTTTATTTTTTTATACAGCAGGTTCTTTTTGGTTACCTATTTTATACATAGAAATGTATACATGCCAATCCCAATCTCTCAACTCCTCCCACCACCACCCCCCTAACAGCTTTCCCCCCTTGGTGTCCATACGTTTGTTGTCTACATCTGTTGCTCTATTTCTGCCTTGCAAAACGCTTCATCTGTACAACTTTTCTAGGTTCCACATATATGCATTTATATACAGGATTTGTTTTTCTCTTTCTGACTTACTTCACTCTGTATGACAGTCTCTAGATCCATCAACGTCTCTACAAATGACCCAATTTCATTCCGTTTTATGACTTAGTAATATTCCATTTTATATATGTACCTCATCTTTATGCATTCGTCTGTCTGTGGGCATTTAGGTTGCTTCCATTACCTGGATATTGTAAATAGTGATGCAATGAACATTGCGGTGAATGTCTCTTTTCGTTTTATGGTTTTGTCTGGGTATATGCCCAGTAGTGGGATTGCTGTATTATATGGTAATTCTATTCTTAGTTTTATAAGAAACTCCATAATGTTCTCCACAGTGACTGCATCAATTTACATTCCCAACAATAGTGGAAGAGGGTTCCTTATCTCCGCACCCTTTCCAGCATTTGTTGTTTGTAGATTTTCTGATGATGCCCATTCTAACAGGCGTGAGGTGATACACCATGGATTAGTCTATTTCGTTGAGCAAAGAGTAGGTCTTGTCTATTACATATTTGGCTTATGGAACGGTATGTGTGCTCATTTCAATCTCTGGTTTTATACAGCACCCCAACTCAACTTTCCCCTTAAGCAAGCATAAGTTTTTATCTAAATGTGAGACTCTGTTCGGTTTTGTAATTCAGTTTATGTGTAGCCAAGTTTACACTCCCTCTATTTGTGATATCTTATGATAATTATGTTTCTCTGTGTGACATATTTCTCTTAGAATCATCATACTTAAATCCACTCAATTTGCTGCTACAGGCCTGATGACATTGATTTCATTGCTGAGTGATATTCCGTTGTACGTAAGTAGGACAACGCCTTTATCCATTTTTTTCTTTCTGGGATATTTAATTTGTACTGGACTCGAGCTTCTTGTAAACACAGCAGCCCTGGATATTGTGTTGGCTGTGTCTTGTTGATTTTAATTTTCCTAAGCTATAGGGCCAAAAGTGGAAGTGCCCTAGGCTCTGTAGCTTTGTTTTTTAGATGTTTCAGCATACACCATAAACATCACCAGAGTGTCTGTTGGCAATTTACATCCCGTCCATCAGCATAACAAGGCTCCCTGTTCTCCATGGCCTGTCCTGTGTTTCTGGGTTTTACACTTTTTTTAGATGGCTCTTTTGACGAATGGGAAATGAGAGTTCATTGTAGTGCGGATTTCCATTGCTCGAATTCTTGGTTGGCCACAAAGGGCATATGCGTTTTTTCCTGAATATATTCAGGAAAAAATGTATACGCTCTTTTTGTCCAAGTGCATCACTGTCAAAGATCTGCCACTTTTCACATGCTTTAAATGCAATTCCAATCTACCTCGTGAAATATGATTCCTGCAATTCTGCCTCGTTTTCAAGTCCTCTGTGCAGACTTACTTCAATATATTTTTGCCAATAGCTGTCATTTATAACTCTGCAGGTTTGTGAATTACAGTGCCTGTGGTTTCCTTTCTTAACTCGTTTCCTTGAAAGCTGGCCACAGAACCGCAGGTTTGCTTCAGGCCGTAATCAGGGTCCCGCACGGCACTCTGAGCCTTTGGTTAATTCCTCTTCCTGGTGGGAAATTAGAGTTAAATGTGCCCCTCCAGACACCTGCCTCACTCCCAGCCCCTTGGTGATGTGTGTCCTCTGGTTTGAGGCCACATGTGCTGGGTTCCTCACCTTTCGCAGATGTGGCCCCACTGGTGTGCGGACACTCCTGCCTGGTTCCCATCCCCTTGGTGATGTGAGCCCTCCAGTGAGAGTCTGATCCTGGTTGGGCTCCTCACACTTCTGTGAGGTGGGCCCTCTTCTCTGAGGTCACTCCTGCCTGGCTGACACACCCCGCCTTGGCGACGTCGGCCCTCTGGTGGCAGTTGGAGCCCGCTGGGAGCCTCCTCCCCTCAGTGATGAGGCCCTCTGGCATCAGGCCCTAACTGCTGGTTACCCACATTTTCTGATACGTGCTAAGTGGTGTGAGGGCACTCCTGCCAGGTTCCCATCCCCATGTGCCTTCTGCTCTATGGTCCCAACACCTGTGTTGTTCACAGTTTCAGGATGTTGGCTCTCTGGTGTTAGTTCACTCAGGCCTAGATCCCATAGACTCTGTGCTCTGAGCCGCCTGCTGGGAGGTTCCTACTGCTGGATTCCTTACCATTTTTATTCTTTGGGTCCTGTGTTTTCATGCTCCTCCTT